>NW_027125492.1:0-28862 GCF_009792415.1 Cryptosporidium ryanae
GTTGAGGCTTTAGTTCTTAAAATAATCATAGCTGCTTGTTTTTTACGATCTTCCTTTTTCTTTTCTGGGGGTTCTTGTTCTTTATCTGAACCACCACCTCCAGCAGCACCACCCTCAGCATCACTGCCTCCAGCAGCACCACCCTCAGCATCACTGCCTCCAGAAGCACCACCCTCAGCATCACTGCCTCCAGCAGCACCACCCTCAGCATCACTGCCTCCAGCAGCACCACCCTCGGCATCACTGCCTCCAGCAGCACCACCCTCAGCATCACTGCCTCCAGCAGCACCACCCTCGGCATCACTACCTTCAGCATGTGATGAACTAGATGTAGTATCTAAATACCTTACTCCCTTCTTTAACAATTTGATTAATGCCCTTTCCTTCTTTCGTTTTCTCTTAACACGCTTTTCACGAGTTTCTCTTTTGACTCTTTTTGGTTTACGTGAGGTATCTACTTTAGTATCTGATTCTGAATCATCTCCTGTGCCTTCACTTCCTACTGATCTTCTATCTAATAAACCTCTAATATTATCTAGAGTTCGCTTCGTTTTCAATTTCTTTTTGGCCTTTGAAGGTGATTTTTTTTGCTCTTTTTTACCACCAATCTTTTCTTCCTCTTTCAAAGCTTTTTCATGCTCTTTACCCAAATCAACAGAACTTGCATCTGTATCTAACCCAGCAACATCATCACCACCTGCTTGTCCATATTTACTTAATAACTCATTCTCCATATTTCCTCCAACTTCTTGATCTCCAGACGAAGGCAATGGTTTCCTAGGGGTTTTGCCCTTATCTCCTTCCTCTTTTAAAGCTCTTTCATGCTCTTTATTCAAATCAACAGAACTTGCATCTGTATCTAACCCAGCAACATCATCACCATCTGCTTGTCCATATTTACTTAATAACTCATTCTCCATATTTCCTCCAACTTCTTGATCTCCAGACGAAGGCAATGGTTTCCTAGGGGTTTTGCCCTTATCTCCTTCCTCTTTTAAAGCTTTTTCATGCTCTTTATCCAAATCAACAGAACTTGCGTCTGTATCTAACCCAGCAACATCATCACCATCTGCTTGTCCATATTTACTTAAAAGTTTGTCCTCATCAGATTGGTCAGATGATGGCTTATCTCCCTTACTTGAAGTTTTGGATGTCTTCCTTTTCTTTCTACGTTTGGATAATGGTTTAGAACCTCTAGATTTAGTTCTTTTTGGCTTCTTTACTTCTTCATCACCAGCACCTGTATCATCTCCTGTACTCTCTTCAGAATTTGAATCCTTAACGCTCTTACCTCCTGCATCACGAAGCTTGCTTTTACGCCTTTTCTTTGAAGATATTACTTTCATTCTGTTCTTTTCCATCTTCAATCTTCTCTCTGAATTAATCAATTGTTTTTTCATTCTTGTCATTGGCCATAGTAAGTAAATACTCTTTTCGTATGAAGTTAACAGTGATTCATACTTTGAAACGAATGTTTTCTTCTCTTTTTCCAATTCTGATAATAAACTAATTAATTCTGATTTAATTCCATCAAACTTTTCTTTATCCAACTCTCCTGTTGGTTTATATTTCTTGTACTTGAATTCGTTCGCTTTTTTCGATATTTCATTAAATAATTGTCCAATTCTTAAACCAGCATCACTAGGTTCCTTTATATCACTCTTGTTTATTTCCTCAGAAATCTTTGCCAAACCTCGATACAAAGAAATTACTTTTGAAAGTTCATGAGTTTCCAAATCCTCACTTGAACCACTTCCAAACAAACTACCACCTGATGTAGACGGATCTGATTCAGTGATACTATCACTACTAATTAATCCAGCTTCAACATCAGATGAGCCAACAGAGCTGAATTTTCCTATTGGCTTTGCAACATTTGATATGAAATCATTAATATTTGCTGTAACTGTTTTACCAATTAAATCGCACTTCTTAATCATTGATTCCATTGACGCAATCTTAGAGTTTATCTTTTCTTTAAGAGACTTTAGAATCCTTTTGTTTTTATTAGAGTCCAAAACTTGGTTCATTAAATCATCATGACTACCCGTTTCTGTGAGTTTATTATGCTGTAATGTTTGTTGAATAACTTCTAATACATTCTCCGAAATTGACTTTCCAATAACTAATTGCTTGATCTTAGTATTAAAATTAACAAAATCGACGAACGATGCTCTCTTTTTTTCAAACAATCCTTTAACTTTCTTTGTTAACGCTTTTTTAAACAACTCATTAGATAAATCTGATGAATTTATTATGTTCAATAAACCCAAAAGAATACTATATGAAATGCGTTGATTCTCAATCACAAATTCAAATTCTTTTATTTTTGAAGAATAAAGATTTATTAGTCCATCCTGTAATAATAATGTTTGATGACCTATTAAAGCCATTGAATCGAATGAATTGTAATTCTCTTCAACGAATAACTTCAACAATTCCGTATTCAAATTTGATATTGAACTTATACTAGATATTAGTCTACTCTCATTTATTTTCTCATTAGTTAATACAACATCAACATTTTTTATATCAACTTTCGTTGAATATATTGTCATGTTTATCGATCTAACAACAACCAAAAACTTTATCTTCAAAGCCAGATATGATAAGTATTTTGAAAGTAACATGGAATTCCTCCTTCTGTAAGACATGTATCTGTTTGTTAATGAGTATCTCTCTATCTCTGTTTCGTACTTTTTATTCTCCATCCTCCTCAATTTGATTGAATAACTCTGGCACTTTAACTCTTCGTTATACGCAGATTCTATTAATTTCTTTAATTCATCCACTTCTTCCTCAGACATGCTTTTGCTCTTATCAGATTTAACCTTATAATCATTTACTGCAACGTGGAACTTTCTTGACAACTTCTTTTGTGAGTTTCTGCATTTATTGTACTCTAATACTATTTTCTTTCTTGCAACTTTTATTCTACGAATTTTTTCACCCAAATTTGACTTAATGAGTGAAATCTGAATGTCATGTGACTTCTTTGATGATACCGCTGCCAAAAACTTCTTAATGCATTCATTGTAACCATGAACCTCCTTCAATAAAACGCCTATTATACGCTCCAATTCCTTCTTATCATTCACATTGGCCAGATCCTCGAGTCTTTTATTCAAAGAACTATCTATCTTCTTAAATAACTCCCTGCATTTTTTTGACAATTTCTTTATTTTATCCTTTTCTGACTTTGATTTTTTTATTATATCTGACAAATTAGCATTTCCCATTTCATACCCTATCTCATCCACTTCTGTATCTGATAACTTTAATGAACGATCAGTAGATACATAACTGACTTCTGACTCGTATCCTTCTGCCTTGTATATATTTTTCCTCTTTGGAATAATGGGGCCAAGACCCTTAACAAACTTCATTTTTTCTTCTCTGCCTTTTACGGATATATCAGATAGAGCTACTGATTCATCTGAACTAAAACCTTCAGAATATCCTGGCTTCTCGTCCCCACTGTATTTCCCTTTTTCCTTCTTTTTGCCTGCCACTATTCTAATTTTCTTTAATACTGAAGGTATCTTTTTAGTACCAACACCATAAGGACCTTTTCTTTGCAGTCTTTTTGGTTTCTTGCCCCTCTTATGACCCTTAACTATAAACTTATTCAGTATTTCTGGCAAGTCACCACTTTTAGAACGGTTGACATTCATCAAATACCTGTATTTATCGCCAAACACTTTTGTATAAACCTGTTGTTCCTTTCTTTGAGTAAAAAAGCCTCCTTTTTTTGAGTGCTCACTCAATATTTTACTATATACCTCTTTTCTCAACTTCTCAACGTCAAATTCTGGTTTCTTAAGCAAAATAGAGCTCGCTGAGTAAACTATCTTTTTGATTGAAATAGATCTAACGTAATCAATCAACTTTTGTACAATTCCATTCAATACCAACAGCTCATTCGGAGAAATTTCAAATACTTTTATGGGTTCTTCTAACTCGGGAAAATACTTCTCCCACAACGGCCACATGTAAACGTGTTTCTCAATTCTACTAGCCTGAGAATCTGTAAGGGTTACTGTTTGACCCTCCTCATCTCTAACCTCAACTTGCGACAATGGAAGCAACAATGAATCTCCTTTAGCTAAATTAATTCTAGAACCACTTCTATCGTACAAATAATAATTAATTTGTTTATAGTGCTCAATAATTTGCTTCTCAACACCAAATGGAATAATCGTTACTAAAGAATCAAAGCTTCCTGCCACTGTTGAAATTGGTAAAACATGCTTAACAAAACCTGAGTGAAGCGAATATATATAAACCTTCTGACTCTCTCTTCCAATCAAAGGACCCTTAAAATTAATATTTATAACCCCAAGAACCGTTTCGTATCCTTGTTTGCCACTTACTATATTCCCTGCATCGACATACATTTCTACATCAAAATTCATTATCCTCAGCAAATTAGAGTTGTAATCGTCCCTCTCACCGTATTTTCCAAATAAATACAGAAACTCGTTAGTCAACGTGTATCTAACTTCACTGTTTTTGGAAAATGAAAATGCTCTTACTATGTCAATGCTTAAAAATTTAATATTCCATGGCCTAGGACCGAAAATTTGCAAGTATTTGCCGGTGTAGTTCAATGGTGACAACTTTAACCTCTTCTCGTCATTCATTGGATCATTCCAACCTGCATGGTAATAACCCTTCCATTTAGGCACTATCTTGTTTTCAGCATTATATATTTCTGTTTCTTTTGAATATAAATTGTATTTATATGTAGGGCCCGTTGATGAACCATTTAATACAGCCCTTTCGTATTCTGACATTTTCTGTTTCGCACTCAGTTTTCGCTTATGTCTTAGTGTCAGGTCTGCTAGCCTGTTGGATACGGTTTGCTTCTCTCTATTGATTACATAAACATTTGTTATGTATCTTTTATCCATATCTATTACCTGCTTCAAATACGACTCATCTGCATCTGAAACTCTACTTTTCATATAATTAATTAAAGAAGTTCTAAAGTCGTCAAAATTAATTGACCCCTTGATATCGCTAATCAACTCTGATCTTTCTTTCTGGTCTTTTAACTGTCTAATGAAGATTAAATTTAAATTATTGACTGAACTCTCTGACTTTACCCAATCTCTAAGCTCACCAAAACTAGAACTTATCAAAACGTCATTGTTCTCTCTCCTATATTTCGTTCTATCCTCGGTTATATATGAGGGATTAGAATCACACAATATCAATAATATTAAATCGCCTTCCAAATAAGAACCCTTACTTAAATGAAAATTATATTCATACTGTTTGTTTTTCAAACTCTTGTTAATGTTTTCATTCATCCATACAATAATACCATTGCACGGCGATTTCACACCCTCCATGTAGGTTTTACCATTCACAGTTGCGGATATTATTCCAATATCCTTATTCTCCTCAACCCTTGAATGCTGAGTATTTGATCCACCAAATCCAAAATTTACGTTAAATTCAAAATTTATATGGCGATTTGAATATATGTGTCTAATTTCAACAAACAATCTGCCTTTCTCCAAGTAAAAAGGTATATGGTTTAGCAAATTGGTGTTTGAATACCTATTTCCATGTTTGATCAATATCGAAAGGTAGAGCAGACCCTGATATCTTATAGGCAAGTATATGTTTTTGTCAAATTGTTTATCACCAATAAAAACTTTACTAGGCGAATTATATAGGCTAAATTCTTTTAACTTGAAAAATAAGTACCTTATATCGTCCTCAAATATGCCATGATTACTATATAGCTTGATGCAACTCAGTATTGTTTTGACATCGATAAAATTAATGTCTGGATTATTCAAAAACTCTTTATTTTGTTCATAGATGCATGGAAACCCCAAAAATATACCTGCGTTTAACCTATTACTCCCGTCATCCCGCAAAACAACAAGGTTTTCCAATTCATTGTTCTCCTCAATTGCATCTTTTCGCTGAATAAATCCAAGAAGTAAATCAGTACCAACTACTAATTCACCCTCTGATAATGGCCTTGGATACTCATCTAGAAACTTGTGCTCCCCACTTCCAGTGGTGTGTATTATCTCAATACCTCTTGTCGCATCTATACTAGCTTTTATCTTTGTTCCAAGATTAGATTCATGATGTTGTTTATCTAATAATTTAGATCCATCATTAGGTGCTGGACTTTTTATCCTTACTCCAATAGCATACCTGTCTTTAAAGAGTGTCAGGATCACCAAAAAAATAAACCTAAACATCATACACATTTATAACATGTCATGAATTTTATAACTTATTCTTAAATATGCTCTTTTTTGTTTCTAATAATAATAAAACGCCAAAGTTTATATTATGTTGCTGGTTCCAAAATCAAATTCCTCATAAACAAAAAAAAATATATATATGTATATTTACACCAAATATAAGGATAAACACCACTTTATATTTACTGTACTGCAATATTACTTTTTGCACTTTATTTAAAGCAGTTCCTTATTAATAAAAACTCCGTAAAAGCATCAAGCAATGGAATTTCCTAATAGCTTAACGTTTAGTTTTTTGTTTATACTTGTTTTTTTTCCCATTACCACTAGGAAAAATATGCCACAAGATTGCATGCGCGAGAGGCCGCTAGATCTATTAATGAACAAATTACTACAAAAAGTGAGCGGCAAGGTAAACATTTTTTGAATCTATTGTTGCCCTTTATTTGATTCCAAATGCAGCCAAGAGTGATAGATTGTAGGTAGATAACGGGATTGTACCGCTCGTTTTATTTTTTTATCATTGCTTTTAATTTTGTTTTAAATTTCACGTTGACGATTTACCGCTGTAATTGGTAAAGTGTTATTGCAAAAATCAGTTTTTGTATTCCATTAATAAACCCATTTGTCGTTTTAAATGCTACCCTAAACTGTTCCCGATCTTCAGTGCTCAACTAAGACTTAAATGACATGACCACATATTAAGCGTTTCACGTATTTGTTTTGTTGGGTTATTGAAATTTCACTTACGACGATGCTTTTTTCCCTGCCCATTTCCTTATTAAAATTTTCGAGAAATGGCCCCAAAGAGCTTGATATGTATCCAAGCTTTCCATTCTCATATTTGTATTGTGAGGGGGGGGGGGGGGGGGGNNAAGGTTTAAGCATTGACTTTTGCTTTATATCTGAATTCTAATTTTCTCAACGAACTCAGTAAAGTCTACTATTTGCAAATTGAATCCCTTTTCTGAAGACAGGATTCTCCTAATTAGTTCCTCACTAGGCCTAAACATACAATCTCAATCCTTGTTTCCTCTTATCATCCCACCTCATCACAATTCATTTTTTTCTTCCATAGGACTTGAAAAAGAAAACAAGCAACTCTTTCAAAAATAGAAAATTGAGTTGCAAAAGCAGTAAATTAAAGTCACATGCAAACTAGCCTGCATTCATTATTTAATTTGCATGTTAAACTGCATGACTTTTTACTGCATGCAAAAGGCACCAAATACTGTTTGCGTATAAATTTCAGGTGAAAAAAGAATTAGGCACTAGCGATATCCCTCCATTTATTATAACAAAGAATTTAGTGTTCAATCCACCAGACCCTCACCTATCATTTAAAACTGCAGAATTTTAATTTTATTTTTTCGGTTAATATTTGTCGTGTTTACTTTTGACCTTGAAAATATTCAGACTGAGCAGGTTGTAAGAGCGCACATTCCCGCCTCAATGCCGCCAAACTGTAATAAAATGGCATTTAAAAATCGCGATATAAAATATAGACAAGATTTTTTCTTGATTTAGATATATTAACAGTTGTTGCTCATTATGTCTTCCTTAAAGCATTCAGTACACCGGAGGGTGCATTTGGAACGTGCTACTCCGGCGAGCAGACTCAAATTTGGGATACTAGAGAGGAAGAAGGACTATAAATTGCGTGCAATTAGGTACCATGAGAAGGAGAACTTGTTCAAATCTTTGTCAGAGAAAGCGAGAACAAGGAACCCAGATGAGTTTGACTTTAATATGGTAAATTCAAGGATGGAGAACGGGAGGTATAAAAGAATTAATGGACGAAAAGAAGATAGGCTTTCATCTCAAAATTTGTTTTCAATGAACTCCGCAGAAAGAAGGCTGGCGGAGAGTCAAAACATGACTTACGTTACTTATAGGAGGTCGATAGACGAAAGTGTAAGTTTGAAGTTTGGTAATGCAAGAGCATAGGCAAAAGAACAAAGTGGCAATAGCTTACTTTCAGTTAGCCACTAACTCTTAACCTGTGTCCTTGTTTCTCTTTTCTGTGTACTAAAGTAATTCACTTGTTATCTTTAGAAAATTAAAAGAATGGAGAAAGAACTCACGCTGTTTGGTGAGAGCTTTGAAAGAAACCATACCTTTTTCAGTGAAGATGATGAAAGTGAGGACAATAGATATACAGATGAAACAGACAATAACAAGCTTGAAGAATATTTATCAAACGGAATAGTAAAAAGCTTGACAAAATCTTATCGCATTATGAATGATACAAAAGTGAGAGCTGACAGCTTGAGGAAGATCTCTAATCACCTAGAAATGCAAAAAAACATGCAGTCTAGTGAAAGAAAGAGAAAAATTGTTCATTCAAATGGAAAAACAGAAGTAATTTGGCATCCAAAACGCAAAAAATAACACTATTAGGGACTATAAATAACTATATAGGCCACTTTAACAACATATTTCTTGTTTATTTTACCGTCTTATTTAACTATTTGTACTCGAGAATCCCTCAAAGGGGCAGGCGAGCCTACGGCGCCAATATATAGAGGCTAATTATTAGATTCATTGGTTGCATGTCTACAAAAGAAATAGTATGGAATGAGATTTAGGCAAAGGAAAGTCTGATTTAGAACAATTCAAGGATTCTTGCTTTTATTATACTGAAGTTTACAATTTTGTCGAAAGAAAAGGCAAAAATTTTAACAAAATATTTACATATAAAAGTGAGCTAGAGGCCTTAAACACATGCTACTATGAATTTAATTTGAGATAATGTTTGTTCAAATACCTAGTAAAAAACCATTCTTATTCAAGTATTTTCTGCTTGTTATTGGATTTTGTTTTTTAACAAGAACTTACAGTGTTAGTGGGATTCAATCAAGTCCGAAAAAGGATCAAAGGCATGTAAAACCAGTAAAGCCAGTAAAACGGACTCCACAGACTTATATTCTTTCCGGACCCCCGAACTCTCCCGGATCTTTCTTTAAGCACCTTCAAACAACGGTTGATCAGGATTCAAGCTCGTCTCCAGAATCTTCAAAAGTTGCAGGAGAGGCTTCTTCTGCAGCTGATCCGGATAAGAGCTCACCAGAAAGGAGGTCAAGATCAAAATACCGATATGTGCATGCTCCCGCTGGATATGAGAGAAAGGCAGGCTCATGTAAGAAAGAGCTGGATAATCTTAGGGAGCAACTTGAGACTTTAAATCAAGAACTTAAATTGAAAGATGAGAAGATTAAAGAATTAGAAAATAAGCTTAAATATGAGGAAGAAACCCATCGTTCTCAGAAAGAAAAGAAATCAGAATTAAGAAAAAAGGAGAAAAGAATTACTGCGAAGGAGGACGAATTGGTAGACTCGGAGAAAAAACTTGCGGAAAAGGAGTTGTCACTTAAGGCCAGAAAAGAGGCTTTGCAAGAAGAAGAAGCCAAACTTGCTAGAGAGAGGGCTGATTTACGAAAAAAAGAAGCTGATTTTTTGAAAGATTCAGTAAGTAGTCGCAAGAAGCTATCTGAACTTGAGGAAAGAGAAATAATTGTTTCAAAAAAGAGTTCAGAAGTTGCTGAAAAAGAGGCTGCTTTAAAACACGAAACGCAACTGCTGAATATAAGGAAACAAGAACTTTCTGAGTTCGAGTCAAAATTAGATGAATACAACTTTTTAAAGACGACCAACTCTGAACTAAAAAATAAACTGCTTGCACTGAATTCAGAAATGGACGAACTTAAAAAAGGCAGGGAAGAATTGCTCAGACAACTGGAAACTGAACGATCGGGGAATTCAAATAAAGAAAAAATAATAGAAGAATTAAGGGCCGAAATTGAGAAAATCAAAAAACTGTTGGATGACTGTTTGGAAGAAAATTCACTTATCAAACAAGAGCAAGAAACTAAACCAAAAAAACCACAAGAAAAGGAGCCCTCAGATCCATTCAAAAAAGTAATAGCCCAACTTAAATTAAAACAAAAAAACCCAAAGTGGGTTGAGGTGAGTCAAAGGAAAACCCCCCAAAAAGATCCTATACCAGAACCAGATCAAGAGCTCAATTTAGTGTTCAAAGAACTGCAAGTGCTAAAGGATATGGAGTTTCGTAAATTTGTCGGGGAACATGGTCTTGAGGGACTTACCCACGAAGAACAAATTAAAAAATTCGAAGAGTCAAAATCCAATAGTCACCACGGAGGTAACTACAAAATTCCCCGTTTTGTTCAACAAGAAGCAGATTCCTGATTCCACTCTATAAGTTTAAATTATTCACCCGTACTAAGGCGGGTTGTATTGCCGCCGGTTGTAGAGGCGCCGGTTTTGTTACGGTATCACATGCATTTAGTCACGAAGGATATATAAACAAATTTTTTATTTAGATCACATTTAGTTTCGGAAATTGATTTGTTTTTCTTTATGTGAGTGAATTTGATTTTCCTGACGCTGAGTTACACCAGTTGTCCTTATTTCCTCTGGTTCGACTTTATTTCAAAAATTTGTGAGTTGGGCATTGGTATTCTAGTGAGATACTTAGATGATCACTTCAAGGTTAAATAGATTCAAGCAGCGAAACTGAACAGACACACATCTTAATTTATAGTTTTTCTTGGAATTTTTGAGGAAGACCGTGGAACCGAAGCAACATCACATACTCTTTTTTGGGGGGTGTGTGACGCCGAGTAAGAGTAATTGTGGTTATGGAATTCACTCTAAATAAAGTCAGAGATAATTTTAAGTTTAGTGAGAAAACCAAGTGTCGATTTTGATCAGGACTGAAGATATAGAGACAACTACAAGTTTTTTTAAGTTGAATAACACTTGCAATGGCGATAAAAATAGAGTTGAAACTTCCAGGAACGGATCTTGGAATGAGTTTAGCAGTTGGTCACCTTGAAATTAAAGCACCACTGGAAAAGACCAAGCTTGCAGAAAGTGAATGTGAGTGCGAGGACTGTAAATCCCAATTAGAAGCCAATGAAAAAGTTAATAGAGCGGATAAAAAAAACAGTAAACAAGAGAATTCCGCAAAGGACTCTAAAGTGAATAAAAAAGATAAAAGCGAGACAGACATAGTAACGAAAATGTTTACTTCATTTATGCAATGCACGGCATCAAATGTGAATTTAAATCCAAATTTACGCACTAAAAAAACTGGTGAACTTAACAAAAGAAAAAAGCTTCGTAATGTTAAATACGAACAAAAGTACGACGAGGACGAAGACGAGGAAGAGGACCCTTTAGCGAGAGGTATATTAAGCAAAGGATGTTCCAGTGATTTCTCTGTTTCACAGTCGCTTTATCCAGACGACATTTTGGTCTCATACGAGCCAAGAAGGAGGCAAATAAATAAAACAAATAATAGAGATTACTCATCTAAGCAAAACAAGGATGAAAGAATATCGCCTTCTCATGGTCTTGGATCTGTTGAAGATAATGATACGACTTCCGCCAAAAATTTAAAAGAGGTTAGAATTATCCCAATAAATAAGTCAACAGACGCTAAAGTATTGCCTAATAGAAAGTTTCAAGGGAGTGAGAAAAGCAAATATGATATTTCGTGTATTTCAGTACCGCTTTTCTGTAGCAGTGATAGATACATTGGGTCCTGCTCGAATATAAAAAGACACGGAATAGCAGACTCATGTAATTTAAACCAAGGCAGGAGAGTAATTAATCAATCTGAAAAGGACCCTAATGGGTCGTACACAAGATTGGTCAGCAAAAGAAACCCTTTAAGGTGCGGACCCGTTTACAGTGAAGAGGAGGAGGGCACTTTAATTTCCGTACCTTCATCTATTTATCCTGACAACATATTGCTTACGATCAGAAGTCACAAAAGCAGACAAAAAAAGAACAAAAATAAGGGCAAACACCACTGAAATTATAGAACTACCTGTCTTCAAAGATATTAATTGTATATAGGCGTGAATTTATATTATTTTCGCGTTACATATAAGATTTTAAGTACACTAAAATAAGGTTTAAGTAGGATAAGAGGAAAATATAGTAATATTGCTCACCAGAATCTCTTACCTAGTCTTTTTTAGCGTTATAATTGCAGCTATTTTTTGTTATTTATAGCAATCAACCGTCTGACCATCAAGATCAAGACAACTAAACTCATTTCATGTTTTCAGAACATTAGTCGCCTTCTTTCCACGCTGCTTTGTTGGAATCTCCGATGAAATATGGCTCCCTTGCCTTTGGTATACGTTTAATTTCCAGAGAGCCTAATTCAGATATTAAACATTGACCCTGAATGCATGCATGTGCTGAAACCTATGCATGTAGCCTGCCGTTTTAATTGCAATAGCTCTTAATTTCATCAGAAGTTAACTTCTTGCATAATCTAAATCCCATCTATCCGAAAACTAGTAGTTGTTACCATTAGAATAACGGTCGTTTTTGCCTTGAAGTTTGTTCACTTTTCATGAATATACAACTGCTAAGAGGCAGCATTGCGCAGTTACAACTGAATATTAACTGGGAAATCTGCAATTATCCCCAAACCCGAGTTGTCGGTTCCTGCCTATATCTAAATTAATAGTTATCATAGAAATACATAAATGTGCATAAAATATGTTGGATTTTGCATCAGTTCATTTACCAAGCGGTTCAAAAAAACAACTCACTAGCACGAGCAAAAAATCTAATTTGACCTGCCTATCTCATTTATTTTAACTGAGTCAAAAATTCATGGGATGAAGTTTAGAATTTGGGAGGAATCAGTGAGGGAAATAACCAATCAACCCGATTAAATAACGCAGATATATGTGATGTACGCTTGTGGTGTACCTAAATACTCTGTACAGAACAATTCATGCAAGATAGAAAAGCCTAATTCCTTCAATTATACAGTTTTTTAAGTAAACATAAAATAAATTAAAGACAAGCATATAGGTGAAGTATGAAGGTCTTTTTTAAATGCTTGCAAATAACGAGAGCGAGACAGGTGTAAATTTAAAAATTGCGTCTAATTTTCTAATAATTATATATATACGACGTATAAAGGAATTACGCAATTAATTTTAACGGAGCAAGAGAGTCAAAAAAACAAATAAGATTAAAGCGAGACAATACATACCAATGTACAGAGGAAAAGTCATAACTTAATGTGTACAACACCACCTTTTATTGGAGTATATGATCAGAAAGTAAACATAGCGTACGTATTTAAGCTTTATTTTGTTTTTTTCCGCGATAAGAACCTCAGAATCGCGGACATAACCAATAATGGAGAGTCGAGTATGTGAAGCAGGTCAAAACTCTGTGTTACATAGATTAAATTTTTTACTTCAGGCGTCTCAACTATACTCACTGTTGTCTCCAAATCTCTCCAGCAGTTACTGCGAGTCTGCGTATAGAATTTCAAGGAGAAAACTAGTTAAAATTGAACCGGAGTCTAAAAGCTTATGGTGTAAAACTTGCAGTAATCATCTCATTATTGGGAAAACATGCGACGTTTTTCTTGAATCAACGAAAACCAGGGGAAAAAGGTCTTCTTTTGGTCAGACCCGAAAAAGAGAAGTGACCGTACGAAACGAAATGGGCAAAAACAAAGAAGCTCCTGACGAATTTCAGTTTAAAGTGACTTTAGACAGCAAACAGTGCGATACTGGACCTTTAGACAATAAAAAATCGAAACACTACACCGCTCCTCACAATGAGACTACAAATATTTTGATGCAATGTTACAGATGCAAGCGCAAAAAAAGGTGTTTTTATCAGAGGCCAACAGTGCTCAACTCGGAATAAAATAACAACACCATGTTATCTTATTTTATATTTAATCTCGAAAATGAGGACTCTTTGCTTCGTTAAATTGCCCCTGAAGTTGGGTTCATCGCACAAACCTGAACCTCAGATCAAATCACAACGTCCCTATTTCGACGCATATTCAAACAAAAGGAATGGTTCTTGAAAATGAACTAACGCTTTCTTTTTTGTTGCTATCTGCACTATGAAAGGTTATCCAAACATTAAGACCACATCTCTTTTTCAAATAACGAGACAACTATGCATGCTTAACATAAGACAAGGCGGGATTTATTTCTGTCATGCAAAGAAACATGCATGAGTGAATTTCATTTACCACGGCAAAAGCGACTTTCCTCCGAAGCATTAAACTTTGACCCAGGAACCGAAAAACGACTTTGCGTGAAAAGGAGTTTCTCGAGCAATAAAGGGAGTCTTCTGTGCAGTAATGAAAATGACTCATCTATCTTATTTTTTAGTCTTACAATTTGCTTTTTTTATTAGGTTTATGGCAACAAAGGTCCTGTGTTGCCCTATGCGGCTCATGCGCCACTTCATGGGAGTCACCCAAGCACAGCAGTTATGTGAATGAAGACTTCTTGTATAACTAGGTTCTAACTTTTGCGATTTAAAGGGTTTGACGACCTTAGCAGATGCATGATCAATCCGTAAGAGAAGCAATGCACAACATGAGTTCCGACAATTTAGAGAGACCCAATCCTTTTTGCAAATTGTGCCTGTTTGTCTGGCTGATTTTAATACCTCTGGCTATCAATCAGTTGAATCTGAGTGATAAACGGGGCGTGTCTTTCTACTTCTGTAAACGCTAGCAGTTGTTTGGCATTTGATGCATAAAGCTTCACAGTTAAAACCGTAACGCTTTATGATTTAAAAGATGTTCAGCTCTAAATTGTGTCTGATTCGTTTGGTGATTTAATCACTTGGTTTACGCGAGATTATCGAAATACTTCGTCTTGTTCCACTTCGGTACGGTGGTGTAGCTTTTTTAAATTAGTACTATTACCTGTAGTGTGTGTTTTGTCTCCCCGTGTCCAACGTAGTTTCACATAATACCTCAACACTATATGAACACTCTAAATAGATTTTTGGTGTTTTGTTTTTTGTTCTGGCTTTTTTCCCCACTGTCTCTTTTTCTGCTCAAGTTTAAGTTGGTAGTAAACCCCAAATAGATCACTGGCGGCTTGCACCTCTTGATCTAAAAATTGTCACGACTTAAAAGCCCTGTATTTTCTAAAGTATTATTCGAAGGTGGGAGTTACATTCACATTTCTACCTCTGTTTAGCAAATTCGAATACAAAAATTTATACTTGTATACATATCCACAGTGCCAGTGTTACTCTTTGAATCAAAGCTTAATAAGGCTTAAAAAATATATAAGACACTTGCGACTCTATATTCCTTTACTGAACAAGTACATGTTCCGTCATTTTCATTCAATTGAAGGCCAAAACGTTGTTTAAAACTCCCAGAGGAATAGCAGAACTAAACTCGAAGGACCCCACTCCGTCTTTCTCCTCACATTTTAGTCTGTAAAGGAAGCGTGTTAAGGATGAGAATCCAAAAACTTTTAATTTTGTTGACGTTTGTCTCAATCAATGTCAGATTTATACACTCAAAAAGTAGCAGCTCTCAGGCTATCGAGGGTTCTTTATCTAAGAACGGCTTAACACAGGAGGAAGACCTCAGGGCCGGGACTGTTGAAAACTCTAACATGGACAATAAGCAAGAAGATGGCACTAATGGCAATTCACAGGAAGAAGAAGCGGAGGGAGAGGAGCAGAGTTCGTCTGAGGTTTTGGGAATGTTTAAAAGCAGCGACTTTGACTCTGGGGCTGAAAGCAGAGAGGATGCAGTTTATGATTCACAACAAGAGGTGATGGTAATTGATGTTAAAAATGAAACCAGCACAGATGACAAGGTTGAGTCTCCTCAAAAGCTAACTGCAGATATAATGGAGGAGGAGCCACCCAAATTGGAGAGCATAGAAGTACTCATGGGAAGGAATAGCGGTGAAAGTCTCAACCAAATTGGAGTGATTGAGAACACCACCGGAATAACCCCCTCTGCTGAACAAACACACGGCTACTTGGGCGACAATGTTGGGAATGAGAATGGCAGTGCAGAAAATCCAAGTCATAACGAATCGAACGCAGAACCTTTGTCATTAGCTAGCCAGGAAAATTTAATTAAAGAAAGCAACTACGAGAAGCACGAACACTTAAATGTAGGTTACTCTAAAGAGGCAAATAAGAACGTGACATCTGTCCCACTTGAAGAAAAAGGAGTAGAAAGCAACATTCACTCTGGTTTGTCGCCAGAATTTGATTTCCCGTATTTTGAAGACAATAACAGCAGTTTGCCTAATTTGGAATGGGAAAAGCAACAAGGGAACACAGGCGTTGAAGGCGACTATGGGGTTGATAACCGAGAAAACAAAGATATAGATTTTTCCGATTTTCGCTCTGATATGGAAAGCCAAACAGAGAATTTTGAGCCGATTTCTGGTGATGAGTCAAAAGCAACGGCCAGTTTCTCTGTAGAGGGACAGCCCAGCAGGAAACCTACACATGATTCAGAAATTGGCCAAATAAAAGACGCTGTTGGGTTTGTTGGGAAAACAGCACTTGAAAAACGCAGAAAAGGACCAATAGGAAGAGGAAGAGTCTCGAGAAGAGTGGTGAGAAGAATTTTTAACAAAAAGGGAGCTTGGCTGTTCGCGAGGGAAATATCAAAAATGAAGCCACAATTAAAAAAGAAGTTTATGCAGGAAATACTCAAAAACATGGAATTTAGCGACATTGAGTTGTTAATAGGTCTCGCTATGGAGGAGAAATTTATGAGAAGTGAGGAGAACAAATTAAAACAAGCATTTCAAAGCAATATACCTGCTCAACCCCTCTTGGGTAAAAGATGGATCGAAAGAGAAAAGTCAAAAGGTAGTAAAGAGTAATTTTATTTTGTGTCTAAAATAATACCTATATTAGTTAAACATCATCAGAATAACTTTAAGTATGTAAGTAAAAATTTGTATTTTATTTGTGAATTTAGTTCGTAATCCCAATGAAACAATATAATATTATATATTTGGTCGACACACCTTAATCTTGTTCAATTTAAAGCAAATAATCAAAATAAGGAGGATCTATTCTTGAATGTGTTTTAGTTACCAACAGAATACTTGCTTCTAAGTGAATAGTTTAAGGCCGACAACAAGCTGTCCGGACGAGCGAAGATGCACAAGGACGTGAGTGTACTAGTCAGCGTCGTGCCAACCCGCAAGCCCCTTCCTCCAAGTGACTTGTTGTCTAAATTTACTCCCTACCGTTTTTGCCTCACGCAATGAAGTCTCTGGTATTGTTTAGGGCGTGAAGCGGGTGAAACAAAGGGCGTCAATGACAAAGGCAGAAATACGCACAATGGAATCCTTGTTGACTTTATCTCCTCGTCTAAGAACGGAATTAGTGTCTCGCATCCCTCCAAACGTAGGGACGAAAGTCCGAAACTCCAGTCCCAATCCCACCATTTGTTCCTTCAGTGTGTGCCTTTTGCCCGTCAAAATAAGAAAGGTCAGTTTTGTTTGGTAAACAACCAGGGTTGTTTCCCACACTAAAACACTCCCTCCGAGTTCTTTTCTGAAACACTCGAAATAAACTAAATATTGTTGGATTATATTACTTGTACCGTGGTTCATCTGCACGTACATGCGCGAAAAAGTACCACTTTGACCATCACTGGCCTTGGCTTCCAAGCCATACTCGCGAGTGCGCTATACATGTAAATAAAACTAGTTCGTTTTCTCTATACCTCGTGGATATCCAAAGTATTCATGTAATTATGTATATATATGATTTATCCACGTTTTCACGTAATTACTCAAATTCTTCCATATTCTCCTAATTTAGTCGCGATTGTGTTATCACCTTTCATACTTGTCATCCGGTGCATGTATTCTTTTCATGCATGCAAATGTAAATGCATGACATGCGCGGCCAGAAGCTGCCATAATCCCGGTATCAAATCGTGGTAAAACGACTTATACAATCTCGCGTACGTTGAAAGCGTCCTTTGTGTTTAAGTTAATGGTTTACTTTAAGACTGAATCTCACTTGTATTAAGGTCTGTTGGAAAGACGATGTTAATGCGCAACAGACTCTGCCAAAAAGAAATGCATTCTCTCGTTTCTTTTTGTGTGTTCAAGTCTAACCCAACAGGTTATGAGTTAAACGAATGACAGAATACGTACACTACTCTTGCTAGCTTATTCTTACGTCATTGACTGCCGTGAACTCAGTCTCTCCTCTCCGCTTGTGCAGCTCCCCAGTAATTCCATAAAGACTTTAAGTCGTTATTTGCATCTTAGTTGTAATTTTCGTTCATTTAAACGCCTCAGAAACTTCCTAGTGTGTTATATGGGAATTTCAAGCTCGCGCTGCGTCTATGTTCTCAGTGTGAAATTTCATAGATTCTACTTTAAATCAACGAGGGAAGAAAACAAAACCTCAAAAGCTCTTGAACAAATGAATGTTCCACCAATATGTCTCCCCTCTTCCGCTCAGGTATTTATATTTAGGTGATTCCTACAGTATAGGCGGCGTCCGTTTCTTGTTGTACTGGTCATTTAAAGTGAGTTTATCCACTTTATTTAGAAAAGACGAGTCGTTACGTGAGCCTAATGAGAATGTGCGTTAAACACAAACTTTCTGCAGTACATTCGTTTCTCTCACACACAGCTATAAGAGAAAATTGGAATCGGAGCGGAATTCAAGCGCGAAATCAGTTTCCATTCTCATAACTTTATTTCTGCTTAACTGTGTTATAAATAAAAGCAGTATCCCGTTGAGATCATCCCTTTGCAGACAGACGAAGCGTAGCTAAGTCCATAATTAGATATATGGTATAATACAAGCAAGAGATACCTTTGTTTCAAGCATTAGTATATCGCTTCTACAATATAAAACCAAAAGATATTCGTTCTTTAAGAGACAAAGTAATCGCCACAATCATTTTCTTAAGTACGCGAGTCGCAGTAAAGTGAATAAGGTCTGTCTCAAAAGGCTTGTTGAAAAACGCCAAGACGCCAGTCCTCTCCTAACTCCCGAGAAGTAGTGTCTTGCTTCGCTTATCTTCCTTAAAACATCCATCTACATAATCACTCAACAAAACCACCTATTCCCTCTCGCTTTATGTGGGGTTTAGTAATTCGAGGGACCAACTACTGTAACGGCCTTGTCACATTTACAGTGCAACTTTGAATGCTCGTAAGATGTTCTTTTTGTAGTATTCAAACAATGTATGAGAAACCAAAAATATCCTTAATCTCCCGCAATGGCAGTTACTATGGATGCTTGTGTTTGTAAAAATAAACCACCTTGTTAATTTAATAATTAAAGAAAGTCATCAAGAGAGCTTTAATAATATTCATTATTTGACTATTTTCCGAGGATCTCTTTAAAAGTTAACCACTAAAATCAGTGAGTTAACTTGGCTTGTCTGAAGAAAACAAATCGTGCATAAAGCTTCTCTTGCTTGCTAAGAATAAATATAATGTACATGTGGTAACACTCTCTTCCTTGGGAATATTAAAGTAAGTAAGGTTCAGGTCTACCGACTGAGTGAATGATTCTTTTTCTCTTCCTTTTTCTTCTCATGCAATAAACTCAAACTTTTGGTTGCTTCCTTATCCGTCAGCACGCTTATGTACTTTTTTTTTCATTTTTAATTTTTTAATTTTTTTTTGTGTTTTAGGCTTTTCTACTTTTTTTTCCTTTTTGTGGCTTTATATATATTTTTTTAATTTTTAGAGGTATTTACTGGAACAACGAGTCACAGACAATCAAGCTTGAAGCAAAAACTCAATAAAATTTGCTCATACACGGGGAAGAGTCAGAAACAGTATGCAATCCGGATACCAACTTTTACTCGCTCATTTTTTTCCCGGAAAATGCAAAGAATGCACTACCACTCTCTACTCTGACAGAGACGTCCCGGGTTGTTTAGAGTCCAGTTCACCAACTTGGCTCTGCACCACTACATTAATGTTCTCAAGCAAACCAGGTTCGGTAACATTCTTATACCAAGTCCTGATCTGGACGACTTTTCGAGGTCAAAAGTAGCATTCAATTGTTCCAAAAACTGGATGTCAAGAACTTAATTAACTTGAAGTTAAAATTTGAAGATGAATTAAATCATTAAACTCTAGGAAATAGAATAAGGACAGGTAAATAGTAATGTAATAGCGTGTTGTGCTGTTTGTTTACTTGTAAAAATAAGCATGCATGAATGCTTAAAAAACCAAGTGTAATAACTTATTTAAGTCTAATAAAATTCGCAGAGTAAAATTGCAATATGGTAAAAACGCTTCTTTAGTTAATTTTCCATCGAATTGTCATATCTTGAGAATAAAATATAACATCAGTTTTAAATTTATAAATAACATATAAAGACTTTTTAACTTTTGTTTGTGATTGAATTCACTTTAATTTTGAAATTTAAATTTATCAAATTGAAAGTTGTTTGGGGCTGAAAATTCAAAAGTACTCTAATTATTTCACCAATATGTATAATAGTAATATTTTAAAATTCAAGTGCTTTAATATTCAATAATCTAAAGTTAATTTTTATGAATTCGAATACTTGAGTTAAATGAAGAAATTTAAAAATAACCGTAAGAATAGGTATCAACAAAAACTATTAAGTAATCACCACCACCAAAACAAGAGTTGTGTGTATTTTCAAATTACCCAGATGCAAAAGAGGGAGAATGGGGTGTTTAATGGGATTTTTTGGGGGCTTTGTTACTCACTGGTCTCCCTCAAAAGCAAATCACTTAATTTGAAAATGCATGTGACAAAATTTCGAGCTTAGAATCACTACTTGCATTGTTTGGCTTTCAACATTAGCGACAAACAAAAAGGGACACCAACTCGAAGTTGTTTTAGAGGTAGTCACTCATACACCGCTCCAAATTGCATTTGCGTTCTCCTTCTGTCCGTCTTTCCATTGGGTGAATTTCGAACAATAGTTTCCGAGCATGCATATTTAACTTAAATCAGTAATATGATGTAATATACTACCTCCGGCCATGTAATAAACTGTCTAACATCTCCAGAAATTCCCATCAAACAAAAGCGTTCACTTCAGGTGAACGGTTTCAAGGAAAGTTCAAATGCAGACATTAAATTCTTGGGATTTAATGTTGTTAAATTGTTGTAGAAGAAAAAAATCTCCAAAGAAATGCAATTGCAATACTCTGTTTATGTCCGCCTTGCCTTCTTGGGGAAGTGATTAATCGTATAAACATTCTTTAAAAAAGTTTCAGTTCTTCAATTAAAGATATTGAATTTGATCAATTCTCATATCCAATAATTATTTTAAATATTAAATATTCTACTGGGTCAGGGAAAATTTCTTAAATTACAATATGTGTTATTACTTGAAAAACGGGTCTAGTCTCGTTTTTATTCAATAAGTTAATTTATAAGGGAGTAAACATTAAGAATAAATGTCTTGTTATTTTATTGGGATTTACATAACTTTAAACGTTGTAGTGTGGGTGAATAATCCACAAACAATTTAACACTATGATATTGTTTTATCAGTAATTAAACAAATTAATATCTTATATTTTAACATACAAACAAACTAATTCATTGTTTGAGTTTGTGCAGTACAAAATTTTCACACTGTTTATCTTATTCCAATGTCAGAATTAAATCCATTATTCACTATGCACTCTGATGGACATATATATTCATACGCATCCTCGATTTCCTCCTTTCTCCACCTCTCAAATAAGAGAGTAACATTCAACTTTCCAGAGATTCTGGCGATTAGGCTAAAAGTAACATCATCGCCACAACTTCCAAATTAATGTTTCCACTAGATGCCCATGATTAACTCAATTAATGATTCCAAAAGGTTGCAACCCCGTTGGAACAACTAGACTGTTTTGTAAGTGGCATATATCCTCCCTGAAGTAATTACGTATCATTGAAGCTGAGGAGAAACTGTTAATAGAATTCATCTTCAGATACACTGTATAAAATCTGATTCAATTGCAAGAGCCACCATCAAGGTGCTTGAAAAGGTAAAGTAACGGAGCTGCTTTTCATACTAGTTACTATAAAATAGGCGATGGTTGTTGGGTAATGTGTATGTTAAAAAGATAGTCTCGTGATTCTTCCTTAAAACCTCGTTAATAGGGAAAATATGAATGATAACCCCATTATTCAATTTAAAACAAATTTCTGAGAGAAGCTAAAACAACACTTTAACAATTTCTATTCGATTTGTGATTTGTGATTAAGAAATCAATAAACAAGTTCTGGGACGCAAATTGAACTGGTTTCAGAAAATAAATCGATAACCAACTTTAATTTTTTCACGATTTAACAACAAACAAAAACTTTAACATAACTGTCACAATGACTCTAAAAGTGAGTAATTACGGTCTACTTTAAATTAATGACCAAATGGTAATACAATATTATTAAACAAAACTTGAGAAAACAAACCTTGATACAACATAGTAAAACAAATAATCAACACACATGAGAATTAAATTCATAATTTGCCATTAAAAACTCGGTGTTTTTTATTCTAAAAACCACTTTAAAGATTAATTTAGTAATGGTAAATCAATCTCGCTGTCAGACCATCTTTAGTGAAAATCAACACAAAGTAAGACAACCACCACGTACATGTAGTAAAACAAACGATAAAAAGGATCCAATCAATTGACTCTTCTCTTAGTAGTTTCAGGGACTGTATACCTGGACATCCAAAAAGTGTGCACACCAGCTGTTTACATTGCGGTTGTTAGCAAGAAGTAATTAGGTCTTTTCGACGCCATAAGACAAAATCCTCAGGTAAAAGATCTAATAGTGACACTTTCGTCTTTAGACTCTGTTCTATTTCTAATATTGATTTTCAGAGGAAAAAATGTTTGATATTATTTCAAGGGGAAAACAGAAAATCTCGCTTCTTTTGTCGAAGTCAATATTTGCCAATGACTTTCCCGTGCGAGCGTAGCATCCTCGCAATATAGTTGGTGGGGCAAAAACAATAAACTAAACACTCCTGGACCAAGAAACGAGACACCCGCACCTTTTTCGCTCTCAAAATACGCGATTTAAATAGCAAGTCTATTTGGTTTTATACAGCGAAAAAACCAGGCTAAACAGAGCACAAATACCGAAGCTTCAAAGTTAACTTGCCTCGTGTTTTGCCTTCGAATGGGACTTGACCTCGAGATGTGGAGGATTGCAGGGCGAACCGTCAAGTAGGGAACTCATCAGAGCCTCGATCTCCTTAGTCAGCGAATTATGTGCAACCTGATTTGAAAAATCAGAAAACCAAATTTCAATTCTAATGTTACCTTTGTTACCGCCAAGTTTGTCAACAAGTCTAATACCATTAATTATTGAAGACCCATTCAAACTTCCACCAATAATTGAAAGAACGAGGTTGTTCCACATAGTGTCCAGTTCCCCAGGAACAACAGAAGACTGCCACGCCCTAAAATGAATGTGTCCACCAGAAGCGTTCATTGGATCCTCCCACATAGGTTGAATGCCGTCCTTAAACAGAATTACCGCGTCCACAATGCTTTTTGTTCCGTCAGAGGACTCCCTCACCATTCTCTTGCCCTCCAGGAGCTCTGACGGTTGGGGAATGTGGTGCCAGAGCCACCAAAACTGCTGAACCGAGGAAAATTTGGCGACGGGCTTGGTTGCATTAGAATAGTCTATGTCTTTTCTCGTTTCGACGTTAAGTTGCTCCCAAACCACCCACTCGTGAGAAAGTGGGAGTGGCTTTGACATCAAGTCCGCTGGTATCTCAACATTGTTGCAAGCTACTGGAAGAGTTAATTTTGGTTCTATTGCCTCATTGAAGGATAAGTATTTTGAGACCACTCCCTTATTTTCCATCGAGTCACAACGAAAAACAAGTTAACTTATTTTAAACGCCTATGAAGCGACAAAAACCGTTTTAGATTTAATTATGCGAAGACGAGTACTTGTGTTGTACGCCTGTCTATAATTATTATTATTTAAAAATTAATAGATATTTACAGGTACCTTTTGCTAACTATCTCGATCTATTATGTCTACCTGCCTACCTATATATATAAGTGTATGTATTTGTATTACAGTTTCCCTTTCTACTTACTCGCAAGTTATCCCTATTTACTTTCTACCCTCTAAATAGTTATATTATTCATTTATATTTACCTTTAAACTGTCTAGAGCGCCCCGCCTAGCACATGCGGGAACTTTCTTATAAGTAAATGAGGAAAATTAGCCCGGAGGGTAAAAGAAAATGGGGAGCGATATCGAACAAATTTATTCTCGATTTCGAGAATAATCAAAATACAACAAAACGTGTTCGGGGCGGTTCCATAATCCCCTGAGATTTTGTTAATATAAACTGCAGTTTTTCGGTTCACGGACTCCATTTTCCGCATCGACTTGGCAAATTACAGGGGTTTAGTAGCCTTGTCCGCAGCATAGGGTCCTTTCGTGTTCGTTTGGTCTCATTTACACCTCAAGTTGGTGTGTGATAGCGAACCTTTTCTTCGGTCTGTTCCTGAGTGCCCCGGAAGGAGGTGCGATAGCGTTAAGCTTGGTTTAACGACAAAACCTTGTATATTGCGGCCGGTGTAGATGTGAAAATGAATATATGATGCCCACTGAGATCCGAAACGAGCACATATCTTCGCTTGTCCCCCACACACATTGACCCTCACGGACAGATAATGTTTTGGCTTATAGATTGGGGAGTGTCCTGTTCTCAAGGAGGTTGCAAAGAGAACCAGGACGGTTGGTTCATTACGATACCGAGAAATATCAAAGCGGGGAAGTTTGCTGGAGGGATCAAATATCCGTTTGTTGGACACGAGGGCGGTAGTGACAGAAACAAGGCGAGTGGTTATTCAAAAGGAGTTTGGAACCTCGATCCCATAACTCAACAAATTTCGAAGGCGGGAAGTTACGATGGCCTCTTCAACAGTTGTTCCGGCTCCGTTCCAGACTCACCTTCGAGTGATAAGGCTGAGGGAGGAGTCCCTGGCAAGAGCGAGGACGCGAGAGAGGGTGCGGGGGCAGGGTTCTGCGAGGACCCCGCGAGTCGATCTCCGGAGGGAATCCCAAACCCTGTCCCCAGGCCAGAATTCGGTTCTAAGCGGACTTCAAGAGCCCTTGGTGATACTCGCAATCGGGATTCTGTTGGAGAAGATAGCGCCGTTTGTGTCAATGGCAACAGAAATGGGGGCATAGAGCTAGATATGGAAAGAATTAAGTTAAGTCAGAGGACCGAGGACGACATGACAGACTGTGTCTCCAAGAGGAGTCAGACGGATGAGTCAAGTTCGGGTTCGGGGCAGAGGAGAGCTGCTAAGGAGCCCTCCCGGAGGGACGGGCGTCTGGATGGTGGGAGCGACAACAACTTTCCCCCATTTGGTAACGAGATTAAACGGATTGACGAGATGTTTCCCGTTGTGTTTCCCTTGTTTCCCCTTCCGCCTCTGCAACCCAAGAAAACTGGGCCGAATTGGGTGTCGCACACTTGCGGCGGAAAGAGTTGCAGCAACTTTGGGATTAAGGAGGTGTCGAGATCTTGTCAGTTTTTTGGTCTATTGGATGGACATGGCCACTACGGTAAAATGGCCTCCCATCTCGCGGCGTACTGTTTATCAGAGACCATAGTCAAGGATTTGTCAGATGCCAGGGACGACGTCTCGCTGGGGGATTATTTGGAGAAGGTTCTTGACGTTTTGAACAAGGGTTTTAGTTACGCTCATGAGAGCGTGATCAAGGCCAACATCTCGAGCAAGAAAGACTTTGGCACCACCTGCATAGTTGTTGGTATTGTAGACAAGTACCTTATTACTGCCAACTGCGGTGACTCGTCTGCCATTTGCATAGTCCCGAACCAAAAGAAAAGAATTAAGCCGGACTTAATTAGTGAAAACACCAACACTCCCAGAGTCAAGAGATCTAATCTCTCTGAAATAAGGCTTCCCGATCTTCCGGTGCCTTTGGCACCGAGAAAAAAGGCCTCCTCTTCCGTGTATGACTTAAACAACGTATTTGGCGGACCAGGAGGGGGCCCTACTACGGGTACTTTTGAAAACGAGACAGAAGGCAGGAGTTCAAGTCAAAGCTACCACAAAATCTACTACTTGTCCAACCCCCACTGTTTGGTCAGAAAAAGCGAGAGACAGAGGATAGACCAGAGCGGAGTTGGGAAGGTCGTTCTTGGTGACTACGGGATGTTGAGACTGATCCCGTCCTACCTAACCTACCAGCAGGCAAGAGATATGGGCTTGAGCATATCTATGAGCAGATCTCTTGGACACATGTACTTGTCTAGATGCGCTCTCCTACCGACTCCCGACTACAGAATATTCAACATTGGCATTGGCTCGCCCAGGAGGGAGTCCCTCAGGTCTATAAGGAGTGCTGAAGAAGAGGAAGCCGTCAAGAGAATGGAGAACGAGAAGATGATCAGCTTTTCGGAAGCGCTTGTAGAGCAGAGCGTCATTTCCCTTGGATGGAGAAACCCCAGGCCGAGTCACGTCTCTTCAACCGAGCCTCACACTGAGAGTATTGAACTTGATTGGAGTACCGACGACGACAGCTTTATCAACAACGGTTTCGCAAGGTGCCGCTGCTGCTCAGAGAACCCCCTTAGCAACTGCAAATGTGTCTCCGCCTCCAACAGAGCAGGGGATGATAGCAATGAAAACGCAGCTCGGAGCAGCCACACGACAAGGGAGGGCCAAGAGGACGCAGATAACTGCGACGCGCGGGAATGGGAGGAATGTTACGTTGTTATCATGTCTGACGGAATCAGCGACATTTTGGACGGATTTTCAATTGCTGATATAATCATAAATTCTGTTGACAAGACGCTAGAGGAGATTGCAGCAACTATCACTTCCGAAGCCGAGAAAAAGAGAAGGTTCAACAACATCAGAGCGGACAACTGCACGGCCATAGTCGTCAGAATCGGAACCAGGCCAAGGCCTGAGGCCGCTGAAAGCAGTGCAAACAAGTTAACTGGCGAAGGGAAGATGGATGGTGGGGCCGTGCAACTCAAAAAGTGCGATCTCCCCCTCCCCTCTATTTTCTCATCCTGCAAAGACGGGAATGGCAATAGGAGCGCCAATTCAAATGGCAATTCCGAAACCACCTTCTCGACCTCTTCTTCCAGAACCAGCGGCGCGCCCCGAGACAAAGCAGTTGTGGGGCCGAATCTTCTCTGCAGCCCCAACACCGCCTCCGAAAGCGGCAACCCGGGTTTCGACAGGTCTGAGAGACTCGCATTTTGCGCAAGGAGGAATCCCAGAGGCTCAAGGCCCGACGCGGAAAACGGCGTCGCTAGGACCAGTTTTGGAACGGGGAGCCTCGTCGCTGCGAGGTCTGAGAACTGCACTCAAAACCTCGTCTCCAACTCCTCGCTCCGCAGGGCCTTCACTCCCATTTCGAGGAGAAGAAGAATCGCCACTCCTTCTCCCTCCAGGGCCAGAACCTGCAAGCTTCGGGAGGTTCCCTCCCTAAGAAACAACATCTGACTTGTCCTTGGAGGCGGCCGCTATCCCCATCAAAGCGGGCTCCGCTACATGCAACGCCGCCCCGAGTCCAGAGAGCCCGACTTTCCTCCGCCCCTCCCACCTGCCCAGAGACCGCTACTCGACATACCAGACTCGTTTTAGCGCCGACGAGCCTCCCGCATGTTTTTGCCGGGAGTGAAGAAAGGTGTTTGGGTCTCGGGGGCCCTGGTGTGTAGGCGCGCTTTGAAATTAAAAACAGAGGAGCCGGCGTTGATCCAGAGAGGCGGTTTCGGAGACAAGGGTTTGTGAGCGGGGAGACTCGGGACGGGCGGGAACATGTACATAAAAGAGTTAAAAGTGCTGAGACCTAAGGTAAAGAAGAAAAAGCGTTATCTACGGTCTACTTTGTGAGTTCCCTCCCCAGAACTGGAGAGGTGCCGTAACGACGGGGATTTTGGGTTCCTTTTGGGACAAGCGCATACGAATTACCTCTCAGATGGGTGCATGGAGCTGCCTCCTCTCTAAGATACCCGGTTGTTTTTGTCGTTCACAATGTGTCCCTTGCCCGTAGCTGGTCCTCGTTCGCAAGCGTATGTGAAGTGCATGGAACTGGGTATGCGGTGTTTGGACAAAAGAGGAGGAGGAAAGAAGCCCTGTTTATCCATTAACAGCCAGGATGTTCTCGTGTTTTATAAAGTCCAGCTTATTGTCGACATGTGAATCGTGCATCGACTGGAGTTTATTCAATTCGTTTGCGTTTTCCGCCTCCATTCTGACGGTATCATTTAACGCGGCCACGTCCCTAACTATCTGTTGCTTTATACTCTCCGTCAAGTATCCAAGAGCATGCAGTTGTATTAGCATCTTTTTGTCGTCCCTGAGCATCTTTCTCAAAAACTTCAATTTGTAATCCAATTTGTAAAGCTTTTCCATGATGCTCGTGTGCATATTGTCATCAAGGGAATCGCCTTCAGGGTCTCCCCCTGAATTTCCCTCAAAACCATTGTTTTCTCCACCCTCTTGACTCCGTCTGTCTTCGTGCTCCCGTGAATCCACCCCCTCCGCACTCTCATTCCCTTTATCTTGGCTCTTAACGCCTTCCGGTGCACTCCCTTCCGCATGCTCCTCGTCGCCCTTGTCTTGTTTAGCACCGGAATCGTCGGCTTCTGTAGGTGCTGCCTTGTCGCCATTCTTCTCGTCCTCGGAGTCTGTTTTTCCCTCAATGCCGTCTCCGGATTCTGCCTTTTCCTCCTTGGCTTCCTTGCCGTTGCTGTCCTTCTCTTCCTCCTTGGCTTCCTTGCCGCTGCTGTCCTTCTCTTCCTCCTTGGCT
>NW_027125508.1:0-151877 GCF_009792415.1 Cryptosporidium ryanae
AGGGGGAGGAGAATGGGGGGAAGGAGGGGTAATAAAATAATAATCTAAAATTAATACATTAAAAGATACAATTTAGGAAAGTTGAAAGACAGGAGGAATAATATAACAATATATTATTGTTATAATATAGTATAGTAATAAAGGCATTGGGATACACGATATATTAATACCGGCGTTGGTTCGTCTATTCCAGTGTATGATAAAGCTATAGCACACTGTTAGGTGTTTTGCTTTTGTTTTAGCCTCAACAAAATTAAGCTGGCTAAATATTAAGGCAAACAAAGGTATTAGAACTGGTGGTTTTCTTGTAACCCCTTTTCCGAATTCAAACATAGATTAGTTACGAAGATTAACGACATAATAACAGTGGTATTATTGAAAAGGCGTAATATTTAACAGTAACATTGAACATAATATTAATAATAGATGTACCTAGTACATAATATCGTAAGGGTAGATAAAGCTCTCGATAAATAAGCTACTAATTAAAAAGCAAAATATACTTGATGATAATCATTTATGTTAAAGGACACCATTGAGCCATTATTTTTAGTAACGCTATTCCAACTTAACAAATTTCCTTTTTAAGTAATTAATAAGATTATCCGTCATATGACGAACAGCAAAATATTTCGAGGATAAACATTCTGACTAATTAAAACGAAGTGAAATTTTGGTACAAAATAAAGCAGTTGATTTATCACAATTTATGCTTTGGAAGAGAATAAAACATTCAAATAGTGAGTAAACATATAAACATTATATATGTAGATAAAGAATGTTAGGCAACAACTGTAATTCAAGGAGTACTGATGAAATTATTACTTTGTTGCATACATTTAAAACTGAATTGGAAGCAGTTTTAAGTAGAGAAAGCATTTTGGAAAATGCCAAGATCCGTTCCTACTTTGACTCCGAGGTAATGGGTATATCTTTGCACTCAATCCTCGAGTTAAAACGCTTCAAAAGGTTTGAAAAGGATTTCCACAAATTGTTCGATAGTAAGCAATCCGGAGAACACACAGATCAAGACAAAGAGAATAATAAAGATGATTGCGACCGTTTTTCCAACAAGGATGGTGCAGTTAATCTATCCACAAAGGAAAAGAATTTATTATCGCCCAGATATTATAGAGAACTAATGCATGCAACACTTTTGGCGGCAACCATTTCCCCACGACTAGATATTTGTGCTGTAGGCGGCAGCGAGATAAAAAAGACTGAAATAATTTCATTTAATTTTAAAATAGAGAGGACGAGATGTGAGCTCGATTTGGGTCAGGTGACAGAGGAGTTGAACAATTTTATCAGAAACTTCGGTGCAAGGAGAATATATGTAAAGCCAAAACTGGACGGAGAGAGGACTACCTTGATACTGCGTGACTTGGCCGATGGTACGTCGATCAGCGAGGAGGAGCTTTGCGAATTGTTAATTAATTGCCCTCAGATTTCGGAGTTTGACGATAAAGGAGACGGAGTTTCTAGCTGTGTGTTGGGTGTAAAGAGAGAGATAGATGGTACGTGGTTTATAACACTGATAAACGAGGAGTTGACTAAAGAGGTAGTTCTTTGGCTCAGAGAGCAGACTGTTCGTGGGAAGAAGCTCAAGGTTGGAGTGAAGTCAGAGCACAAAATTGCGAGCTTCCTTTCAATGATTTCAAACAGCGGCGAACAACACTTTAAATTACTTGCGGATGATAGTAATAATTCGAAGCAAATTCAGACAAATATGCTGGCACCCGGCCCTCCACGCGATGACAATGTTGCCACTGGAGTTTGTTCTGACCGATCTTCAGAGACAGAACACGTTGTGACCTCATCCCCCCCCTGTCACCCTTTTACAGGAGTGACTCTTAATAATAATAAAAATGCTCCCCAGTTGGAAGCTCCAATACCACCGCCACAGGGCGAAAATGGATTTAATATAAACACTAACACTGGTGGCGAAGAAATTAAGACTGGAGGAAAGAGTAGAAAGAATAAAAGAAAGAACAAAAAGAAAGACGTGAAAGCCAAGCCTGACGATTGCGTGAACATTAACGGCCACCATTATCTTCAAAGTGCACAACAGTACCCACCACATATATTTTACAGACACCCATCTGGAGCGCACTTTTTACCTGCAGATACAGGTTTCGGTATTGGTCCAGGGATGAACGATGTTTCGTCTCAGGTTTCTCCGCGTGGTCCTCCGCAGCCAACGATGTTTAAAACAGGAATGGGGAATAGCTGTTTTGTTATGCCCTTTTCCCGTGTTTCAGCTCCTGCACTGCTTCAGCGAGGAGCTGCGTTTTTGGGGAATTCAATTGCAAACAACGGTTTGGGAGATTTCACGATTTGTAATACTGGACCATTTAAAGAGAATGATAACGAAAAGGAAAACGACTGCAAAAGGATCGGTAAATATGGTGGTTGCAACACGGGACTCGTCGCTCCAGATAAAGAGTTTGCTGTTAATCACATTCAGAGGCTTAACAATAGAAATAACCCTCATTATAGCGGCTTTGTTGGGGAAGTTTGCGACAAAGGCACTGCTTCTGACGATAACATCCATACAAGGAGGCGCCTCGGTCCCAAGGATATGAATAGTGCTCGCTATTACGATCAAGGTCCTGATTATATTCAAGCCAGCCATAACGGCGGCGCATACTTGGGCAGTTCCGGCTCCCAGGGCCATGATTACTCTGGCGCTCATAGCAACGTTTCTAATGACAGCAGCCGAACTGCCCGTATTACGAATCTTGATCCAAGGGAAGGGCTGCACGATGTGAGGAAAACTGTATTGGAGGCAAAGAGGAAGCTGCTTGAAATGAGAGTTGCTAGCGACAACTACTTCGCGATGAATGGAAGTTGCTTCCCAAGAAACTTTATTGGTAACGGAATTCAAAATTTCGAAGATTTCGAGGTCAAGAGATTGTGTTTTAATGATGTTCCTCGCATTAACCACTCCAGTCAGCATCTTAATCGTTTGGGTTGCAATAGCCAACTCCAACCCCATTACAGTGACCATCATGTAAATGGCGTTCATCCCCAGTTAAGGCCCGGCATGGAGGTTGGAAGGAACTTGTACGAACAGGAACGTCTCTCCAGGTTGCCGTTCAACGCTCCCGTCACGGGTTTTCCTTTGAAAAGATGTTCAAATTGTGAGTTGGTGGTTGCATTGTACAAAAGACTGTGTAGTAGATTCACACAAGGAAGCGGCCAACAGCAGTATGAGGATTTTCTAGTGAGACTGTTGATGAGAGAGCTGATTGGCGTCAACTTAGGTAGTGCCGACGGCAATGTGAATAAAAAGAATTTTGAAGTCTGTATTAAGGTAAATGGGAACGACAAAAAAACTGGGAATGGTTGCAGCAATTATGGTAGCAATTCACACTTTAATACCGAGACCAGGGATATGTATATAACAAATCCCGTTTTAAGGATTGACGCTGCAAACTTTAAAAATAAGAATAACGATTTATCAAAAGACAAATCTGACGTTAATAAAAAGAAAAAGAATAAAAAGAAAGCCAAATGCGTTTCTCAAAAAGTTGACAGTGGTAAAGGAGCTACTTTAAATGCCAACGCAAGTGAAAACAAAAAAAAGAGTAACGGAAAAACCACCAAAATACCGAGCAAATCAAACGCTGCTGTGCCAACTGTCCATGGCGAGAGTCTCTGTCCAAGTGGTGGAAGAGATGAATTTGTGGGCCGTGTTGATGCTGGGTCTGACGAGTGCGGCGTTTATGAGGAGGAAGAGAGTTGCGTTTCAGAGACAGAAGGATGCAAAGAGAACGTATCTCGTGAAAACAGTAAACAGCGTACTTGCCAGTTGACTGGGGAAGTTAGCCACAGGGAAGACAGAGAGGAGGAATATGTGGATGCAGGTTATCATAAATTTGAACAGGAGGGTGAGGAGGTGTACGATGAGTATGGGGAGGGAAACGATAATGAGAACGAGAGTGGTGGTAATAACAAATCGTTCATTGCGGAGAGCGGTGCTTCTTTGAGGGAGAGCAAAAGAGCTGGTGCTGAAAATTTCCCCTCCATTTCTGAAACCATTATACATAAGAAATGAATGCCGTATTGTTTTAAAGACTATGTGTAAAGAGTCCCTCAAGTAACGACGGAATCTCGATCGCAGAACAAGCATTTTGCAAAAAAAGAAAACCCAATTTATCTGCCGAAGTTGAAAGAACTTCTGTAATGACTATCCGTTTATGTTCCACTAACAGTTCCAATATAGTGCCTGATCGTTCTTTATTTTACCCAATATTGCAAGAAACAAGGCCTTAACATCTTCTTTCACTGATGTTGAGTGATAACACTTACATATATAAAAAGTAAAAGTATATTTTTTGCTAATCAGTTCAGTTCTCTATTGCAAAAGAAGGGTATAATGTCGTTTATTTCTATTTCCGGTACCTATGATATTTGTCGGTACATTAAGTAAAATATGATTGCATGCGCGGGTACGTGTTTTTATAGGCATGTACTTGGAGTTGGAGTAATTAATTAAATTTTTGGTGTGTTGCTTCTGGTGCAAATTGGTTATTTTCTGGTTGGAATATTGCGAAGCACATGCAGTGTTGACGTGGAGTCTTCGTCCGCATTGATGAATAGTTTTTGTATGAGGTGTAATATTGATTAGAAAGGAAGTCAACATTTTATAGGTTGAAAAAGTGAAGTAGCGAGTCAAAAGGACGCAATTCGTGCATATGTGGGACCTAATAACACTCTTAAGTAGGATAAAGGCCCTTCTGCTGCAGAAATGCCGTTTTTTCAATGAGTTGCTGTCACTTTAATCAATTAATCGCTCCTTTTGTGTCTGCTTCGGTCTTTGTTGCTGCGTAGGACTACCCACTTTTAGTGGAATACTGAACTTGAAGCCGGTTTGCTTTCAGTATAGGAAGGATAAACCAGAGAAAGACGGGATTTCAGTTGCCCCTGGCGCGAGTAGTCCCTCTCCAGTACGAATTCCCGGTGTGTTAAGCGATACATCCGAGTGGCATCCCTGAATACTCTCTTTTGGAAAGAACCGAGGGAGAAAAAGGCAGTCTGTCAAAGCGAAACTAAGCAAGAACTTTTTAATTCAATTTCGACCAATTTGTTAAACGGATGCTAATTAGTTAATAAACAATGAAAAGCAATAACATCTTGAATTTTTGCTTGTGCGAATGAAATTCGGTCAGGCAAAGGTATTCTTTAATTTGGAGAAAGCAACTATATCAGAGGTCTTTTTTTAGCCATTGAGTTCCTAATGGATCTCAAAATGCTAGAGGAACCACTCCCGACGTCGTGATGCTTGTTTTCACTCATCTCCATTTTACTTTCCTCCTCCTCCAATATCTTAAGTCTGTCCGAGTAATTGACCCCCATTACTTTAAGTTTGTTGTTTGCAGTTAGTGCGGATGCAAATTTATTATTTAAGTCATTTTTATTCATCATTACCGATTTAGCCGTTGTAAACTTGCTAGAATAGTTTTTATTCTGATTGAAGCAATAATCATCGTTTTCATTGTCGTTGTAATTATCGTATTCGTATTTATAGTCAAGACTGTTGCTGAATTTTTTAGGATAACAAAAATTATTTTTGAATTTATGGCCTGTCACATTGTTTACTGATATGTAATTCAAAAAAGAATGATTCAATCTCTCCTTGTTGTACTTGCTGTCACATACGTCGCAACAGTGATAGTCACTTTTACCTTTGTTATTGTATTTTTCACCAAAATAACCCAGAAGATGTCTTCTTCTACATTCGCCGTATTTATTTAAGTTTAGTTGGTAATCAACTGCATTTTGAAATCTTTCGTCTCCCTCTCCACCTGGATGAACATCAAAATCATCATCCAATTTGATGTTGCACTGAGCAAACTCTACTACTGAATTTATGTTGTTTTGGTATTTTTCATAAGACTGATTTGCCTTTTCCTTAGACTTTAAATATAAATACTGCAAAGATTTTCTTTTTATGCAATTTAGTGTTTGTATATCCTTTTTAGAGTAGAACAACATGGCCCTGGAGTATTTTGAATCACGTCCTGCTCTTCCGCTTTGTTGGTAGTATGAATCTATGCTGTCTGGAATAGACGAATGTATTACAAACCTCACATTTGATTTATGCACCCCCATTCCAAATGCAATTGTTCCGACTAATACCTGTATTTTGTCGTCCAGCCACTCGTTTTGTATTTCTGTTCGCAACTTTAATGACAACCCCGCATGATAGCATTTGCTATTTATTCCGTTATCGTTCAAATACTTTGACAGAGTCTCGCTTGATTTCCTTTTGTTTACATACACAATCCCCATTATTTTGCCACTTTCTGTGTTTGGTTTTTTACTTTCAGAAAAGTTGTCATGGCCATAATCACTATCTTTTTTGTTCAGTCTACTGAAATACTCATTCATGTACAATATACTATTCAGTATTATTTCCTCTTGTGATAGATTATTCAAATAGTCATTTTTGTCAGTATTGTACACTGTATAGTGTATATTTGGTCTATTGAACGAATTTATTGATATATATGGATTTGCCAACTTTAATACATCCAGTATATCATTTTGGACCTTTGGAGACGCTGTCGCCGTGCAAGCCAGTATTGGAATATCTGAAAACACATTCTTTATGTTACCAAGTCTTCTATATGCAACTCTAAAATCGTGACCCCACTCGCTTATGCAATGTGCTTCGTCAATTGCAAAGCAAAATAAATTATTATTTATATATAAATTATACAAGCAATTTAAAACCCTCTCTGTGCCAAAACTTTCTGGAGTTATGTACACTATGCTATTTTGTGGTGTTTTTCTGCTCAAATCAGTATACAATTCTTCCAATGCTTTGTTTACAGATTGACTTTCCTCGCTTTTTTGCACAATTGCCGTGCTTAAGCCGTTGGACTTTATTCCCCACTTTTTTAATGAATTTATTTGGTCCTCTATCAGCGCTATTAGTGGGCTAACCACAACTGTTACCATTCCCTTACTTAGCGGTGGTATTTCCCTCACTTTTTTCTGATAAAATCTTAACAAACTTGGTAGTTGATATGTTAGTGACTTTCCGCCTCCAGTTGGAAGTATTAATACAACATCTCTTCTGTCGCAAACTAGTTTGTGTATCACCTCCTCCTGACCCACTCTATATCCAGGTATTTTTATTTCGCTTAAACACCATTTTAAGGCTTCTACAATCTCATCTCTATACAAATTTATATCTTTATCTTTAGTGCTACATTCTTTAATCTTCTGCCTTACTTTGCTTATTCTCAATTTGTATCCCTCAAATAACTCATTCAAATTATCTTCCTCTATTTTCTCCATTTTTATATTATTTTGTATTTCCTTCATTCTATTTATCCTCTCATCTTCAGAATTATAATACCCATCATTGTTTTCGACTTTACTTGTAGCTTCTCCTGAATCATTTACAAAGTTTTTTAGCGAAGATTGAACCCACTTCCCATTGTCCAGCTTATTTCCCACTTTTTTAATTTTTTTAATTGTGTCTATCATTTAATGCCTGTTAGGCTACAATACGTGTAAAAATACCAGAAAATTAATATTAAAAACAAAACCTTTTTTTTATTGTCAATTCTTCTTCTCAGTGTTGTTATCCAACTCTATTTTGCTTCTCTGTGATAACAAATATTATATAACACTAAGATGCTCTCTCCTCATTTGATTTGTACTCACTATCAGTCCAAAAAGCAATGGTTATGACCCTCTATTTATTATGATGATTATTTTTTTTCACTCAACTAGTTATTTTTAATGTGGATAATTTTTTAAAATAAATACCGGTATTCTAAATAAAAGTTTTTTAGCATGACTTTTTTCCCAAATATTACATACCGGTAAAAAATGACTTATTTAAAAAATTTAAATTAGGCAAATAAAAATAACGAATATAATTTTGTTAAATAGGCCATAATTTAAGTTATAAATTACGTCAAGATATGGAGGAGGAACTAATTGTAAATGAAATAAAAAACTTAAAGCACTCCAAATCGGAATTAAGTGCGTTTTTTGAAGTACTTAACAAAAATGAATTAATTGACTTGGAAATAACTGAGGTAATTGAGATGGTTGATTTAATAGTAAAAAAGAATGAAGATACAAGAATAATAATTTTTTTAATACTAGTTAATCGCTTGAAGATGATATATGATAAAATTAAGTTGTTCAAAAGTGACATTAAGAATAATATGAACAAAAAAAACAGCAAAGTTATTACAGAATTCGTTTTTTTGTCTGAATATATGAAAAACGGAAACGCAGTTAACGACTTATTTAATTATTACATTACAATATCCAGGGAGGATTCAAACAGTTGTAAGGATGAATTAATTTTTCAATTGCTTAGTAATTTATTTAAAGTACCATTTTTTTCAATGAATATAATAGTTGAAACCTTTTCTAATTCAAAACACAATGTGAGTCCATTTATTTTAGAAGAACACATACCATTTGAACTACAAGAGAATAATTTTTTTAATTATCTGTGGATATCAACTTTGGACACTATAAATAAAAAAAATATAAATATTGATTGTGATAGTAAATGCATTAATTTTCTAAGATATTTTTTTAAGAGAATGTTTACGAGAGGTTATTGCAAAAACTTGTGTGTGCTATTTACTGATATTATAAATGGGAATACATATTATAGTTTTAAAGAAATAGAGTTTGATATTAAGAGGGTTTTTTTAAATGTAATTAAAATTTTAACCCATATTGATGACAAGAAGATTACAGAGAGGTTTATATTACAATTGTTAAATCAAATAGAAGAAAAGAATATTACTGTAATTAGCGAAAGAATTACAATAGTGGATTTGCCAGATAAAAGTTTAACATTAAATTTACTCTCTGCTATTACAGATTACTGTATAATTAATAATAACGAAATTTGTATTCAAACTTTGTTTAAAGAGAAGCTATCTTTAAATTTGTGTATCTCTTTCCTAGATATTTCATTATTGAATATATCGAATAAGAGTCAAGTGGATAAAATTACTTTTCTTAAAGGTGAATTTGACTATATAATATTTTTTAAAGCTAACATGGAGAAAGGAGAAAATCATAATTGTGGGATGCTGGACTTATTTTGCGAAAAATTTATTGATTACTTTGAATTTTACAAGAAAACTTTAGAAACCTTATTAAAACAATGGGAGTTAAATGACGATTCAGAAAAAAATTCATATACTCTATCTGTGTTAATTATTAAATTGATATCAATTGTTTTATTTATTAAAGCCTCAACAAATGAATTTGATAAAACTGTATCTGAATTACTATCTAGTCACTATATATTCGTTTCAAATGGAATACAAGCAAGACTTAAAAGCATTGATCCAATAGTACGTTATTCATCAATGTACTTGGGTGAATTTTATTTTAATGTTCTAACTTTATTGTTTCCTTCAAATGAACAATTTAATGAAAATAATGGATATTTAACAACAGAAGAAACTCCAAAGTTTGAAGAATTAAATTGTTTGAACGATTCTATAAAAAGAAGGTACTTGTATCACTTAAAACACTCAACTAATACAATCATTGTTTCAAGTAGAAATATAGACGAGAAAACTGTTTCAATTGTCAATGGGGGGCTATTAGATGAAAATGCAAAAGCTAAGGATGGCTTAGAAGAAGATAATAACCAACTATTTGTTAAGAAATTAGACAGTTCTAAAGGTAAACATGTTATTCATGATAGTGATGATGTTTTCTGGGACAATGCTCCAAACATTAAAAAAAAAGATTCTCTTAAATCTAGTCAAATAAGTTGTTCGAAATTAAGTCAGAACGATAATTTAAAACCTCAGTCAAAAGTTGTTATTAAGTCTTTTGAACTAATAACTTTTTACACTGATGACAAAAAATCCTCGCAAATTTTAGATAAAGAGGAAATATTGCTCCAAGTATTGAATGATTTACTTTTAAATATAAAAGAAGACACGTCAGACTATGACTATATAATCATACCACTAATAGATAAGCTAATATCATTTAATGAGAAAGAACTAAGATACACATCTTTGTTAGTAATATCAAAGATAATAGAACTAAAGACAGAATTAATCACAACTCATATTATTGGTTACGCTTGTAACATTAATAATTCAATTCCAATGGACACAAAAATTTTACTTTTAAATTCATTAATTCTGGCTTGTAGGAATCTATCAAATTACAGGGAAAACAACCACGAAAATAACAGCAAACATACCACTTCATACTCTTTTAACGGAAAGAAAAACAAATCTGCGATTAATTTATTTGATAAGTATTCATTAATTTGGTCATCAAATTTGGTTAAATATTTAATTGATATCATAAAACAGTCACAACAAGTGCAGTATGAAAAAATTCCAAACATATTCTTCATAACTTCCTTGGAGTTATTTAACAACATCATTTTAAATACGTCAGTAAACAACGTTCACACAAATCAAATTTACACTTTCGGACTTGAGATTATATTTGGGATAAATACAAAAGAGAACTCTCTATTTCAGGACCCAACTATTAGAAAATCACTATATCTACTATCATTCAACATTATGCAAAAGTGTAACAACTCGTTAAAAAGAGACACATGTGCCAAAAGTATAGTCAACGAAATAATTAATTGGTTCATTAATAATGAAATTTATGAAAGAGATGACAGTTGCATTGAAATTATAAAACAAATAAAAAACTGTGTTATTTTTTATTGAGCGACCCATAAATGGCGGTAGCTCAAAGAGTTAATTTTGGTAGATGAAATGGGGAAAAAGACAAGTATATTTAAAATTTATTGTTAATGAATATTCCAAAAGGTTTTTTCTTAAAGAGTGTGATCACAAAAAGACTTTGTTATTGCAGCGAATATTACTAAGTTTTGTTGACGCAGTCATTTTCTTAAATGTTACTAGGCTTATTTATTCTCCTAATTTCAGGTGTAATATATCATCTATTAAATTACACTCTTATGGCGCCTAATCCTTTTTTTTGAATCCCAAACCCATTATCATCGTTGAAAAGTTAATGTGAAAAAGTTGAAGACAAAGAAAAATAAACGATTTAAGATTGAATAAATAGGATAGGATTCAATAGTTTTTTTTTTTCAAGTTTACATTTGATTTTTTTAAATGATTTTTAAGCAGAAGGTTATGTTAATTTACTAAATTTTTTTGACATTACAAAGGGACACATTTCTATGTTTGGTTATTTTGTTTACTCACTCTAGAAAAAAGGTAATAACATATAATTGGTTATATTTTATTTATTGAAAGTGAATCAGAATACTTTTAATTTTTTAATGTATAGTTTTAATACATTTTTTTTTGAAATATTATAATAAATGGTTTGAAATTTAGGAGTTATTCATATGTAAATAAAAATATACATATTTAAATCTTTTTTATAAATTTAAGTTGAATTGAAACTTAGTTTTGAATAGCAAGGAAAGTAGATATATAGAGAGAAAGAGATGGGAGTTATTGGTTCCTTTAAAAATGAAGAAAAATTGGGTAATGAAGATTTATGCTCTAAAGAGAACCCCATTTCAAAAAAGAAAAATCAAAGCTGGTTGAGCTTCTTGTATTCATATCTTCAGTTCTCATGGGTTACGAAGTGGGTATATTTGGGATCTAAAAGATCACTTCCCTCAAACATATTGCCTGATCTTCCAGATTCGGATGGTACTGAATATTGGTATAAAATGTTCGAGAACGCAGTAGAAAAAGAGCGAATAAAGGAGATGTCTTCATTTGATCGTAAGGTGTTAGTTGTAAGGGCACTTTGGAAGTGTTTATACGGTCAGTTAATAATGTTAATAACACTAAAAGGTTCATGGGAGATTTGCCAATATGTTTATAATACTGTGGTGCGATGTTTTATAGAATATAAGGAATTTGAAAATAAAGCAGAAAAAACTGGTTTAAGGGAAGATAGAATGAAGGCAGTTGATAGTGGTTTTAAGAATGCCTTCTTATTATTATTTTTTCACTTGGTACATGTATATATAAATACGCAATTCAATTTTTGGGAGTCTAGAGTTGTATTAAGAATACAAACATGTTTAAAAACATCTATTTTCAAAAACTTGTTGGAGAACAAATCATGTGTTAGAAATGTACTGGCGAATGGCAAAAAAATAACTAATTTGGAAGATACAAAACTCGACATAGATTCATTTGACAAAGAATTGCTTAAAGATGATGTGTGTCTTGATATAGGTACAAGTGTTAAATCTGAAAATAATAATGATTTTAATTATACTCCTTCAAATACCAAAGAAAGCAATGACGGAGTAATTAATGTTAACTATACCTCTTCAACTAATGCATTTAATTTATTGATGGTAGACGTAGACGATATAGAAGACTTAATTATGGCAATGACACACTTTATTCTCCTTCCTTTCAGATTATTGGTTGCATCACTTTTAATGTATAAAAATATAGGAGAATCAGCAATACCCGGTGTGATATTAATGATTGCAATGATAATATTAATGATAATTGTTGATGTGTTGTCAGCATTGTTAAAGGGACCATTGTTGTATTGGCGAGACAAACGTTTGGCTAAGCTTCACGAGGTATTAAGCAAAGTAAGAGGAATTCGGATATTAGGTTGGTCTAGATTTGCAGAGGAAAGTGTGCTTAATGTCAGAAGGAAAGAAATAGTATGTTTGTGTAATATTATACTATTTTCCATTTTGTCAAATATATTCTTTAGAATAGCAATTTCAGGGTCAGTGGTTGCAATAATGATATATCATACCAGAAATGCCCTTAACATACCTGGATTCTCACCTGGAGGCAATATAAGTCATAGTTCACTAAAAGAGTTGGATTTTAAAGCTTCTGATATAATACCGTTAATACAAGTGATAAATTATGTTGCAGGAATACTTCGATCGATTCCGAGTTCATTAAATATGGTTATTGAAGGTTGGATATCACTAAAGAGATTCAGTTATCACTTAGGCTATTCAGGCGATGATTTGGAAAACAGTGAATTTGAAAATGATAAATTAAGCATTGGTATTTTTGGAGAGAACCGAAAAGATGAAAAAACGCCATTAATACCCAAAACAGAATCTGTTAATAGTAACATAAATGTGGATTTAAAGGATCTTCAACATATATCAGATGAATATTTGCCTATTAGAGCACAGTACAACAACATAAGTGTTTATTTAAACGGACTGGAGTATAATTGGGAATCTAAGGATAGTGAATGCAGGAACAATTTTAAATTATATGTTCCAGAAATGAAAATTTTGGGTAATTCGTGTCATTTAATAGTAGGCGGAACAGGATCTGGAAAAAGTACGTTATTATGTGGTATATTGGGAGAGATATATTCAAAGAAGGGTGTAAGGTTTTTGAATAATCAAGATAACACAATAGGTTATTGTAGTGAGGAACCATGGATACCAATTGGAACAATAAGATCTGCAATATTATTTGAGAGGCCATATAACGAGAAGCGTTATCAAAAAATAGTGGACTCGTGCCTGCTTAAAGAGGATTTTTTGCAATGGCAAGAGGGTGATTTGAGATTGTTGGATGATGGTGGTCATGTATTATCTGGTGGTCAGAGATCGAGATTAACATTAGCAAGGGCGTTGTATGGTTTTATAACAGATAGGGAGGAGTATAATATTATTAAAGAAAACAGAAATAATACTAATATTAAATTTGATACAAGATTATTTTTATTTGATGATGTTTTTACATCCTTAGATCCGAATGTAGCTAGAAAAATATTTTATAATTTGTTTAACTTAAATGATGGTTTACTAGTAGGAAATAACTACTCAACTGTAATGATATTGAATAAAACAGTGTTGTTTTGTCTACTTGATGAAAAACTATCTAAAAGCGAGTTGGGTGAAAAGTTTGGAGTAGAACTAAGTATTTGGAATATTAATCAAGGCGAGGATGTCAATACGGTTGAGTTAATTGCTGATTATGATTTATTCAAGTTAAATCACACAAATGAAATAAAATGCAATCAAAACAACGGAAGAGTATTGGGTGATGATGTAAGTGACGTAAGTAGCAATGGGACGGGTATAGGTAGTAATGACTACTCGTCAATTTCAAACGTTGAAGATAATAACAATTTAAACGCAACTTTATCAAGTGTAAATAGCAATAATAGTAATATTGTTAGTAATAACATTAATAACAGTATTATAGAGGTTTCAGAAAGGCCAGAATTAAGGAAAAGATGTTATTCGATTGAAAAAGATAAAAATGGATTAGACAGTAGCACAGTAACAAATAAAAACAAGAAGTACGAAAGTTACTCATCTTTAGATTTTTACAGTGAGGAAATAGTGGGCTTTCAAGACGAGAGTGGTCGTAGAAATATTCCATTTAGGTTATATAAATGGTATATTTCGAAAGTTGGTGTTGCTTTATTTATATTTTTATCAGTGTTAATAGCAGTTGGTATATTATTTGAGAATGGTCAAGATCTTGTATTAGTGGAATGGACAGGTTTCACTTCGCGTGGAAGCAAAACATCTTCTCTAAATAAGGGAGGTATTATTAATGACAATTCCTCAACAATTATGTCCCAATCATTATCTTCTTCTGCACATCTAAGTGGCCAGAATTCGTTAAAAAGTAGTATTGATTTAAACAAAGGATATTTATATGGATTGATAACTGTATTTTTGATTACAGTAACTGTGACTTTGGTACTAAAATCACTTCAAGTATACGGTACTGTAAAAGCAGCGAACGTAATACACAACGAAATGTTAAGAGGTGTTTTGAACACATCTTTGGACTTTTTCGATCGTAACACGAATGGACAAATAATAAATCGTTTTTGTTTAGATATGACAACAATAGACAAGAGTACGATGTTTAAGATATCTTCTTTTATATCAATAGTGTTAGAAATTACGATAAGAGGTGGATTTATAATATATGTATTCCCGTGGTTATTACTGCTAATACCTCCAATATGTTGTTTTGCATGGTATTGGCTATTTCAATACTTCAGACACACATCTAGGGAGTTGTTTATGTCAAACTTAACGGCACACACACCAGTATGTAACATTTATACACAGGCATTGATGGGAGGTCCTATAATCCGTGCATTTAGATGCGAGGATGTTTACTTGGACAGAAATTTGCATTGCATTGACAATTTACAAAAAATAAAGTTTATGAGATTTAGTGCATCACAATGGATAAGCGTAAGAATGCAGCTACTTATGTTACCTTTAACGGCCTGTATAACAGTGGTACCGATAATATTTAATATTTTTGGCATAAATATAGGATTTCTAAAGTCATCCAGTATTGGAAAGGTAAGTGAAGGTGCCTGGGGTCTCGCTCTTATATATGCAATGTCATATGCTCCGTTGATAAATGATTCATTCACTGCCTTTACATCATTGGAAAAGTCAATGTGTGCTGTTGAAAGAGTTTCATTGTTTTTGAACGATTTAGAAGAATCTAAAAGGAAAGAGTTCAACGAAGAATACCACAACTCGTCATATGAGGAGTTTAAGTTGAATAATTCATCACAATTGTCAAAAAAGGGACTAAATATATATGAACTGAAAGTTGAATACGAGAACAATTCGCTGGGTATTTGGATAAGAAATGAGTTTATCAATTACGGCGAGTGTATAGGCATAATTGGAAGAACAGGCAGTGGGAAAACAACATTTTTAAACTCAATATTAGGTCTAACACCTATAAATAGTGGTCTGGTGTTCCTGGATGGTGTATGGATGTATAATCGGGAAATGAGATTGAACGAAAATGAATATATTGGTGTTTTACCACAAAATTCAATAGGATTCGATGGTTGGACCATTCGTAAATTTTTAGATCCATTCGACGAGATAGACGACGACAAATTAATTTGGGATGGCATTGCTATATGCGGTCTTGAGAATACTCTTTTATCTATTAACAATATAAGTCCACTTTATGCTAAGATAGACAATGATGCATCTACAAATTCTTCAATTAAGCGAAGAAAGTCGAGTTTGGGAGCTAAGAATAAGTTTACACAGAAACACTTACGTCAACTTGCTTTGGCTAGACTATTTATACATAGATTAAAGTACAAGATAATATTGGTAGATGAACCACCTGAAGAGTTTTCGAACAATAAGACGTACAATAATGTTAACGATTATAGAGATGGTTATTTTAAAAAGCCCTCTACGTGTATTGACAATTCATCAGATAATCAGTATTTGGAAGTGGAGGAGATGATTTCCAAGTACATGAGGCACTGTGTTGTATTCATTGTTGCGCATAATTATAAGTCACTCAAATGCTGTAGCAAAATATGGTTATTATCTAATGGTTCGAAGGTGGCAGAATGCTCATTTTCGCAAGTAAACAGCCAGGAACTACTAGCTGACTTTCTAATTTCAAGAAACAAAAAATGATTTTTAGTTTAAAATAGTCACTTATAGCAATGACATTATTAGTTTAGCATTCATGAAGTTGAATATTTTGTATTAAAATATACAAACACTAGATTTTTAATAACATAATTAAAAAGTTAGAATAAATCACATGTAATCGTTTAGTTTTATGTTGTTTTTTCACATTAAAACAAGAACTGCACACCTCCTTTATTTGATACAAGTACGAGCTTGTTAATTAATATTTTTTTTTTTGTCACGTAAATTACATTCATGCATTTTATTTCTAAGCCTTATTTATGCCGGTGTTGGTGGTGCGAATTGGGTTGGGGCAGAAAAAAAGGTTACCGCCTATAGTTTGTCAAAGAATTTGAATTATTTAGTGGGAAATACAGGAATAGCTGAATTGTTGAAAAGGCAATTGGACTAAAACCTCCATAATTGTGGTTATTTGAGTTGATTTGAATGATTTCAAGTGTTACCTCCAGTTTGGTTGAGGAAATCAAAAACAGGAAATGCGTTGATTTAATGAAAGAGAATGAACACGGCGTATTAAACGACGACTATAACAATGAAGCTTTTAACCTAATTGACTTAATAATTCCTTCAAAGCAGGTGGAGAAATGTTTATTTGTAGGAGACGTGGTTTCGGACCTATTGGATTTCGATATATTTTGTTTAACTTGGGAAAATATAGGCAAAAGTGTAAAGTCAATATTATCACATTTGGATGCAAAGGTAAACAGCATCACATTTATAATTCAGGAGCCTTTGATAGATTTATTAGGGAATATAATTGAGGCACTAAGAGAGCTTGAAAAAACTGGAATATTAGTAACGAATATAAACATATTTGTGCCCTATAACTCTGAGATACACATTGAGTATTCGAAAATAATGGGTATATTGAAATACGAATACAACAATAGAAGTACTACAAATTTTGATTTTAGTAGTATGCAAAATTTTATATATATGGAGCAAAAAGAAAAAGATAAAACCGTATTAAGAATAAAAGAGTTAAATTTAAAAAGCTTATTTTACTGTGATATTAGTGCCTTGTTCGGAAGCAAAACGATATCATCTATATGCACATGTACGGAATACACTGAATTGTTGAATCCCCTTTTAGAATCAGACTTGGATGAAATATACAAAAAAGTGAACATTGAGAGGAAGAAAAATAATAACAAATATGTAATTCCAAAGTTATTTAGTGTAGATAGTGTAAGGAAAAATATAAATTTGCTTGATCTAGACAATCTGCCGTTAGAACTAAAATTAAAGTACTCAAGGCACGTTTTACAGATGTTAACATTCATTTTGCGAGAATTTAATATTGCTTTAAATAAAGCAAATATAAATTTATTGTCACTAGGACCAAGTTCAAAAATTATATCTGACACATTCTACAATAGTTATAATGAGATAATAAGGCGTATGAATGGTTTTAACGCTAAACATGAAAAGGAAGTTGGTTCAAATGAAATAACTATATTATTTATGGATAGGAGTATGGATTTAATATCGCCTATATATTCGCCAATTAAAAATATGAATGTAAGTGACGAGGGTATATTCACGAGATTCGATGATGGGACAATCGAATACATGGACGAGTTAATAAATAAAAGACTGGAATATGTTCAGGAAAACAGTGACATTGGCAGTAATTCGTGTGAGAAAATGGAAGCTTTTGAAGAGAATTACGAAAAAGATATGGAACAAATAACGAATCCAATATATTTGTCAATAATGTTGGATCCGGATAAACTCCAAAAGGATTTATTATTATCAGAGAATTATCCGGTGCTATCGTACAAATTCATATCGTCCTTGGAGGACTTGGAAATATTGGTGAGATCAGGAGAGAAAGAGTTTGTTTTCGAAAAAAGAAAGAGTGTAGTATCTAAAATTAGGTCATTGTTTAGAACAAACACTAAATTATTTGGCGACAATTCATGGTTATATTTACTTTCAAATATAAAGCAGTCGAATTATACAAAGCTATTTTGGAACCAGTTGTTGGAATTGCAGTATAAAACTTGCTCACTCAGTACAAGTAGAAAAAGAGTCCTACTGTTAAGTACAATCAAAGAATATTTGCGTTATATATACGAAAATGAAATAGTCGATAATAATTCTAACGCAACTTGTGATTTTGGCATTAACACTGAAAGCGACAATTTAAGCGAGGAGTGCGACATAATAAAAGAACTAGTGAGTGTATTACTGAACATAAGGACAAAATTGTTGCCTGACTCTGTAACTGATATATTGACCAAGTTTGAGAACTACGATAAGAGTGTTTTTGAAAATTCGGAATTAAGTAGTTTAAGTATAGACGCAACCGTGTTCTTGGGTATAATACATATATTTTTGCTGCAAGTGTTTCCAATAGAGCATTTAAATTCATACAGCTCAATATTTGTAAAGGATCTCAAGAAAAAATTCACCACTTCTTCATTTGAAAATATATTAACAAGCAATAACGATGTTTACTGTTCTGAACAAAATAATCTCTATAGTGATAAAATGTTATCATTGGCTATTTCATGCTCAAGTTACGAAGGACCTGATTGCAAATTATCACATTATGGTACTGGTAATACGTGTTTGAATAGCAAAATCAAGCTAAAGTTAAATGATATCAGGAACTCAAGAAGCAAAATAAATTATAAAGAGTACAGGAACTTCCAATTTTCCCCACTATTGCCTAAAAAAAACAATTACCCTCGGGAATTCTCAACTCTCATATCGCAAATATTGCTTACTATAACTAAAAAAAACAAAAGTGAATCTGATTCACAAGAAGAATACGATAACTTTATACTTTCAGACCTGAATATGCTTAGGATAAAGAACAACAATGATGCCTGTAAAAAGACGATAATAGTAAATATAATAGGTAATGTGTCCATATATGAAATACTCGAAATTGAAAAACTGTCAACTCTTTTAAAAAAAGAAATTAATAACCAAGAATATAAAATTATTGTACTAACAGATCAGTTATTTTCTTCTATCGCTTTTAATAATTACTTTGTATCATAATTTTATATTAAAGAACAAAGAATATTCTTTAATTTGTCTAAATTACAGCGCTGATTGCATTCAATCCACTTGTAATGAGGCAACGGTGTCTTTGGATGAGTAATTATAATTATGCTCGGTATTTCGTTTCCTCTGTTTAAATTGTAAGAACTAGATGAACAATTGTTATTTTTTGGCCCGTTTTTCCTTGGGGATAAGAGCAATTTATCATTATTTGACAGTGTGATGGTAGATTGTGATTGAGACGGAGCTACTTCATTATGATTTTGCATCTGCATTATTATTTCAAACATAAGTTTTTTATTTGAAATCATTTCGTTGAATGTATGAACCTCCATTTTGTTACACGGCTTTGGGTACATATCTTCAATTTTCAGCGTATGACCATAACCTTTAATTAATTTAAAGCATTCATTGCTGCTATTTTCATCGAATATTGAATTGCATATTTTTATTTTCTCCTCTTTACCTTCAACAGAAAAGGAGTTAATATTAAGATTATTAAGATAACGGTTACTAATACATTTTCCTTTGTACCTGGGGGACTCGAATACTTCTGAATATATGCTCGCATTCATGCCGTTATTATAAGATGGTGATACTGTCTTAATTAAGGTTCCTGTAACTACATACTGAATGTTCTCTAATTTAACGTAATAATCAATTATAATGTCATTGTAACTGTCTGACTCATGACTTATTTTGTTACCCTTGTTTTTCACTATTATAAATGATTCATTCGTAACAATTGCTATTCTAGATTCATCACCAAATACAGTTGAAATATATAATATGCCATTCAAGAATCTACAAGTGTTGTTCTTATTTATTTTGGTATTATCACCAGAAGCTTCAACGTTGTTTTCAATATTTTTAATTATTCCAAACAAAAACGAATAATAGCGTGAATAAGGAACCAAAATGTTATGCTTTGAGTAAAATACGCGTGGAATACGAGTTCTGTTAGTATTTCCAACTCTGTCGACAGCAGAGGCTTTTTGAATTCCTTGAGCAGCTTTTTGAGTAAAGTCCAGTACACCAGTTATTGGTTTAACAACAGCAGCAACTAAACCTTTTGTTAATCCAAGAGCAAGGGAATTCGGATTTCCCGTTGTTGCACCATCAACTAACTCACCAACTAAACTAGAAAGACCATCTGTAACTGATTTGCCGAATGCCTGAGCCCCTATAGTTAAACCGTCCATTAAATCCTTAGGTTGTTGACCGTGAACGAATCTTCTTCTTTCTTCCATATATTTCTCGTCCATGGTTAACGCACCGGCTATTTGACTGGCTGTACCTGCTACTTTTGATATTGCTTGAAAAGTACCAAATACAGAGTGATTCATGAACGACTCTATGCCTTTTTTAACCCCATTAACTACGTTTATGTTGTTTGCACTGTTTGAAGCGCTGTTATTAATGAAAGTATTAACTCCTGCATTGTTTGTCATTGTTGTACTGCTTAGATTCATATAACTACTGCTAGTAGCAACACTGCCACCAATATTACTGTTATTAACGTTATTGGCGTTATCAATTCTGCCAGATGTAACTGCATATATAGGTTCATAAAACAAATCTCCAATTCCTGCTCCTATATTTGTGAATGAATTTACTGGATTTCCAACGGAACCCAAAGATGTTGCTATGACATGCAATTGACAGTATAATTCGTGTTCATAATGTTTTCTAACCTTTTCTATTATTTTAGTTAAGTTCTCACTTTTAATTAATTCGAATTGATTTAACCAAAGTGGTGCATCCTCTATTGTTGTTATTGAACGAATTAGTGATGAAAATATCATACCGAAATTGTGAGCAAATTGTTCAAGAACTTTTGTTATGTTTAGATTCTTAAGTAAGTTGTGATTGTGATTATTGTTGTTTTGTGAACCATTGCTTGCAACTGCAGATGTTGCCATTGAGGAGGAAGTGAAATATGACTTTAACATGTTTAAATTAAATGTTAAGTGAATAACCATAGGATATATTTTTAAGTTTTTGACAAATACATGGTCTGTAATTGAATGTTTGATTGAAAATTGTTTAATAACATCCTTTTTGTCTACAATATTGTAATCTTCATAATCATCACTTGAATTTTCATCTCCAATGTTTAAATTAACACCATCGTAAACCTTATTATCAAAAATGTCTTTAATTTGATTTATGAACATAGTTAGTGTGTAAATAAAATGCGTGTCAAAACATATATTTATTCCCATTAACCTAGTTGTCAAATTGTTTATAGTAATGATGCGAATGCTGTTGTTATAAAAATAGTTACTCCTTGTACCTTTAAAGTTGGAATTCTCATTTTTAAAACTAAAATTAGCATTAAAAAAATGGCTCATCTCGTTGTCGTTTATATAGTCCTTAATTTCATATAAATAATTATCAATAAAGCAATTCTCTGACCCAGAATTAATGTTATCAAATTTGATTGTCTCATTTTTATATTCATGATAATTGTCGCCAAAGTTGTCTATTATGTTTAAATTGCCGGATGTTATATCGTCAAAATTAAAATTACATGATATAATAAATATTGGAAGCAATAATTCACCACTGTTTAATAAATTCTTGTTATAATTATTTGGAATAATTGATGTAAAGTCTGACCCATTAGAATCCAAAAACTTTCGTTCTAGTGTGCTCAAAGTTCTAGAAGAGCTTGATGGTAGTCTTTGAAATAATACTGGATATATAGTGTCTCTGTATTGTACATCTATTTTTAAATCACCAAGTGATATATGTACATCGTGTGGTAAATTCTTGCAGGTGTAAAAGTTGTATTTACAATAAATTGCATCTAGTACTATTAAGAATAACTCTTCGGGATTCTTATTTATATTGTTGTCCCAAATTGCCGATATTATTATTTTTGAAGAATAAATATCTACTAAATAGTTTTCTGAAGATGTGAACATACTATTGTATATGGGGAATCTATTTAGTGATGTTGATGGTGTTATTCCGCCACAAATGTATGATTTTCTATTGTTACTCACAGAACTAGGCGACAGTAATTGCGAAGATGAATATAAAGAGGGTCTTATTGATGATTGAAGTAGTGATAATGCCTTCTTCGTAAGTCCTTTATTATTGTACCATTCCATAAAATGATTGTATGACAATAAACACAATACATAATTATTTCTTTTGCCTATTCTACATATTCTATATATTATCCAGTGTTTTTTATCTAATAAACCAAAATTATATACCTCAAATTGAGAATTAGTATTTTTTTCACTTTTTTTATTCGCATTGTATATATTTATGTACCTTCTTTTCATTCCTTTAATGTGAGAATCTTGATATTCACTGTCAATGCTTGTCAAATCTGGAGTACCAGTATTATTATGTATATAAAGTTCTCTTGGATAAAAGTTATTCTCCCATATAAATTCCAAAGCTGTATTAGAGGGAAAGTATTGTCTTCTAGTGTTTCTATTGTATAAATGCCTGTTGTGAATACTTGATTGATCGTCTGTATTATTTGATCTTTGTGAAATATATAAATCTCCTCCTGACATATTGTAAATATATAATGAATTCGTATTTAAATCATAAAACCCATTATTCATATCATTTACACCCTTTTCTGTTATCAATAACAACTCAAAATTTAATTTTTCACTATAATTTGAAGTTACCAATAAATATTTTCTGTTAACTCCAACACCAACATCCTCATCCATTAACAAAATCTTCCACGATTTATTTTTGTTTAAGTAAAAACACGGATGTTTTCTTGATTTTATTTTCAAGCTCAATAAACGCGAACTATCATCTGTTAACTCACTTTTGCAATTATTATTCGAGTATTTTGGAATAATTGGTAATACTGCGTTAGAATTTATTGTGTAATTCTTGTTACCCTCAATTTCAACAGGGTGAGGTGACTTATTGTATATTATGGATTTTGGAAACAATAATATATGTTTCACTATTAATCCCAACTTTATATTATTGCTTAGTTTTAATTCTAATCTATTTTTCTTATTCATTAAATTAAAATTAATATCTAAAAGTCCAACTTGTATTCTTATACTCTTCTCATTTATACTAGTTACATTATCACCAACACAAGATCCGAGTTCCAGGAAATACTGAATTTTATTTATTACTAACATTATTATATTGCTTTTTATTACCTTATTCTTTTTAATCAATGGAAATATTGTGTGTTCCAATGGAAAATCATTATTATATTTAAAATCATTCTCGTTAGAGTCCAACCATTTACTGTTTGTAAAGTAGTAACAAAAATTTGAATCGAATTGTAAAAAATCAGGTAAAATTATTTGCCTTGGAGACATTATCTTTGATCCAAGATAATCAAACCAATAACATGAATGTATTAACCATGATAGCGTGACCCCATCCGGATAGTTATTATCTATGCTGTTAATATTGTAAATTGAAAAAAAACTATCATTTTGAATAAAATTATCCTTACTGTTTATAACACTATTGTTATTCAAATTTAAATTGATATTGCCTTTATTATTACCAATGAATACATTTCTATTTTTCCAATATCCTGTTCTTATCATTGTAGATAAATTAATATCACTAGACCAAAATGCCATAAAATTTTCATTTTCGTTATTTCCTCTCAATAGTCCTATTTCGAATTTGAAATTTTCAATTCTATTATTTCTTTTATCTAACGGAACATAAAATCTCTTAGTATTTAAATAATCAATAATTCCAAAATCCAGTAATACCTGTTTTTGGGATGGTAATAAACTTTTATTATCTCTTGTTTCATCATTAAAGCTTTCTGAAAATTCGACATTTGTGATTCTATAATATACATTTATTGGTAATGTTGAAATTAATGTCAGTAATGGTTTAAATTTAACGTGATATTTATAGTAAGTTACACTCTTATATGTGTAGTTTCGTCCTTCAATGACAATATAAAAACCAACTCTATGTGTTAATCCGATTTCCTTGTATATGTTACACTCGTAATAATTAGAGTAATAAATATATTTCTTCTTCTCAATGTATTTATTTGAATTACTCATGCTAATGTCCTCTTTATTACTAAAAATATTGAATAGTGGAAATATATCATATTCATTACTATCAAAATTCATATTTTTTTCAATTTTACTGTTTGCTTTCAAACCTCTATAGTAAATATTATTGTCATTCCCAATGCCATTAGTGATAATTGGAATGCTTATATTTTCATTGAAATGAACCACTCGATTTGAATCGTTACCATTTTCAGATATTATAATATTCAAATCAAAATCCAATTCATTATATAATTCAATCGGACTTGAAATAGTTACTTTTTTCTGTACTCCTAAATCACTTATATCATTTTCAACATCAACAAATAAATACGGATTTTCGTGAAGTAAAAATGTTGATTTACAATTATTTATTGATTTAATAGAAAAGGCAAAGAAACCACATTTTTCTATATTTATTACTTTGCCTGTTCTAAACATTGTTTTAAATCCAGTTTTACTTGAACAATACACATATTCTTCGTCACTATTATTCTTTTTATCTGATTTTCCTACTAAAATATCCAATAAAAATGTGTTCATTGACTGTAAACAATGGTTATATTTGCAAATCGACTTTTCTTCATTGTTCAAAATTACAACAGAAAAACTATCATCTAAGTTGTTATTATAACTCTCGAAATTATTATAACACATTAATTTCACATCATATCCTGTTTTGTTTATTATTTTTAATGGCTTAAATTCTTTAAACATGTTGTTATTCGGAAAGACGGAATTATTTTTCCAGTAACTATAGTGCTTCAACAGTGTTTTCAATAGTATTGGTGATGAATTTATACTTAATATCGTTGGAAAGTTTATATTCAATTTTTTAGTTATTTTACTTGATTTCTTCCCTTTTGGAGAATAATTGTCTATTTGTGAGCATTTTTCGTATTTTAAATTAAAGTTACATTCTTCTATAATCGGTTCGTAATAACCGTGTTTTGGATTCAATACCCAAAATTTAAAATCACCATTGCTTACTAAAAAATGTGGATTCTCTAATTTTATATCTTTAAAAACTGCCAATAAATCATTTGATTGAATAGATATTATTGATAGAGGCACGTTTGTATAGCAGTCTATTGAACTTAATAGTATAAATCTTGAATTATCGATTATTATATTAATGCTTGACTCAATATCAGTAAATGATAATAATGCCTTATTTTTATCATTATTTATTATATTGTTTCCTTCTGAATCTTCTGTCCATAAAATCAAATTAAAATTGTGTTTACAATGTTCTAGTATCTCATATATACAATAAATATGAGGATAATAAATATATATCGTATTTGGTCTAATAATTACTTTTGTACTTTTTTTTGATTTAGCACATCTTCCTTCAATATTTATATCACTAACTACATTATATAATATTTCTAGTTCAAGAGCTTCCCACATTGAAAGTTCTTCAAATCCGTTAATATTAAACTTCAAATATGAATCCATTATTTTAATGTTACAATTTATTTCATTGCTTGGTCTTGAGATATTTTCACCTAAATAATACCCATTTTTGGTCACATAACTTAATTTATATGATCCACTAATATTTATAAGGTTATTATCATGAAACAATGTGAAATTGGATTCATTTATATTCAAATTTATGTCAACTATTGAATTCCTTTCAACGATTGCAATATCTTCCTTAGATTTTGTTTTTATTTCTTTACTATTCATTGACCTGTAATATGAATACCATTTAAAGATATTTGATAGCGTTACCATTCTACTATCCACTCTCAACTTTGGAGAATTAATGTTTAGTTTCCAATTACTATAATTTACGTTATTTTCTAAAACATTCACATTATGTTCATTATTTTGTAGTAGAACCTCTTTTTCATTTCCTAATGAATAGTAATATGATACTTCTAAAGCGTAATTCATCAAATTTGAATCATTTTGTGTACAATAATAAAAATATTTTTTTATGTACAATTCCTTATCAAAAACTGTGAAGTAGTGATCGTTTAAAAGTATTTCAGTATTTGCTTTTGTGGTTTCTATAAAATTACTGCCTTCACAATTATTATAACTACTATCGTAATTTTTTAGCATTGAGAAATAAAATTGATCTCTATCATCAAATTTAAAATCCATTACACATAAATTAAACATGAATATTTTTTTCTGAATAAATTTAGTAAAGAAAATATTAATGCTATCCACATTCATTGTTGACAATATGCTTCTTTCTGTAATATTATGGCATTTATATTCATTTAACAAATTTAGTTTAATTTTTGGAAGAAAAATACTAATTGAGTGACTTGGCTGTGCTTTGTCATCATAATCAATAAAAAATTTTTTTTCTATGATTTTTCCTTGATGCTCAAGTAACCGTTTTCCCATATACTTGCAATCAAATAATTGTTTTATATATATCTTCTCATTCAAATTACACTTTTTATTAGAATAATTAATGAAGTTCTGATCAGATATGGTACCACATGATAAATCATTCAATTCTAATACATAATCATCATATTTAAGCAAATTATTTGTAAATACTTCTATTAGTGTCGATAGTGTTTCAGGTGACAAGTTTAACCATGTTTTACAAAACTTTGACTCGGTAAAACAACTCATATCAAAAGATCCATACGCTTCATCATCACTTTGATACCTTCTGATATGAAAATTTAAATCAGGTATATATCCCATTACTAGTCTATTGCCTTGAATACAGTTAAAGTTATATAACCCCTTTTTAGTTTTTAAATTGTTCATATGTTCCAATTCAATATTCAGCAATCTAAACATAAGAACGTATATTCTAGATACATCTGAATCATAAATCAAATATTTATTATTAAAATTTAATAAATCAAAATTTAAGACAATTCCTTTTGTATCCCTTAAACTTGATTTCAATGTTCCACATGGTATTATTAATTTACCTTTTTTTATAATTATATTTCTTAAAGGCATTGAAATTATACTTATTTCGCCTCTATTAATATCTTCAGATGAATTTAACAAGAATTGAATATTGTCAATCACATTACCAAAATAATAAATGTTATGCAGAAATATATCCAAAAAAAGAACTAATGAAACATTTTGAGCTTCAATTAACATCTCTGATGTCGATATTAAATTTTTAATATTATTTCGAACTATATCTTCCAATAAATGTCTTGCTTCGTGAGAAATTATTCTTATTTTTAAATATGTTTGGATATATTCAGATTCATCTCCATTAGAAATATTTGAATCATAATTTAAAAAACATGTATCTAATTCATTATAAATATTGCATAATGTTAGACTGGTAATCTCTATATCTATTTCCCTTTGTTCACCCTTGTCATACATTGAAATAGTGTTTGAAAGCTTTATTTTTAAAAACTGCGTGTCCTTTTGAAAAGCTACTAATTCAAAATTTCGGATATCCCCCAAAAATGAATATTTAGAATTGCTATTGCAATCATCAACTATAATCGAATTTAAATTATTACTACCAGTGTAAGTAGTCTTTGGCAATAAAGTATTAATTATATTTACTACTTCATAAATCACCAATGGCCTTAAATATAAGATTATATGTTCAGAATAGAATTTTGTTCTTGTATAATTATGGTATTTATTAAAATTTATATTAATTAAAAAATCTTTACTTTCAAATAATGAATCCTGCTTAGATTTTCTTGTAATCAACTGAAATTGAGTCGTTGGAAAACTTATGAAGCTACTAAATTTACTTAAATATAACAGCGGAGTAATATTATCAGTTTTTTGATTAAATAAATAATTAAGTGATAAATCACCAATAAATGTATTTAGATTTTTATGATGGTCATATGTAAAATATAAAATTTGGATATTGTTTGTTCCTAAACTTATAATTGACTTTTTTTCAGAAATTAAATCAAAAAGTAAATTATTTAATTGAATATACCAAAAGAATTGAATATTTAGTCCAAGTTTAAACATTTTAAATTCTGCTTCTTTTGTAATATTATTATTTAAATCAAAATATTTATTTAATCTAGAATCTTGTACCCATTTCACAACATTTTTGTATAAACTCTGATAAAGTACAGGGTTAAAGTTTGATGTAATTGTATTTATTTGAATGGAAGAATAAATGTTCTGTAAGCTATTATCAAGTTGAAAGTCTTCATTATTAGCAATTTTTGATGACTTTGAATCCAAATAAACTGAATTAGTGGATAATACTAAACTCATAAATGATTTCTCATCAAATAACTCAGCTGAAAATGGATCTAATTGCGTTAATACACCAAATAACTTAATATATTTTATCCAGGTCTCATCCAACATATTGTATTTTTTATATGAGAGCAAATTAAATTTTATATCAATAAAGTCTATACTGAAAAGTCTATATGAATTCACTGAATCAACACTCGTACTTAATTTGTATCTCTTGATTTCATCATCATTTACTTTGAAATTCAACTCTAGATGTTCCTCCTCAATAAAAAAACTAGGTCGAGTATTCTTGTATATACAAACATATATTTCCTCAATTCTTACAAAGTAACTTTGTTGATGAATGCACTTGAACCAATAAATTACATTTTCAGAAAGCACATATCTATAATAAGGAGAAACTATACTCGCTTTATTTCCAACATTTTGATACTCAAAACTAGCTTCTTGTTTTGAACTTTGTAACTCTAATCCACTCTCATCAATGAGTTCTTTAATAGCAAAATTTTCATTATTTGAAATCGAAATTTTTCCGAAACTAATTACACTATATATAACCTCTTTGTTATCGTCCTTGTGACAGAATATCAATATTGGAGTCTCTATTTGAATATCAACATCCATAATCGAAGGATCCATTAAAAACATTCCTCCATTATTGCTTTCCGTACTTTTATTCTCTTTTTTAATTTTTTTCTTTGTACTTGGATCACTTCTGATAAACTTATATTTATCTGTAAAACCTACTAATATTGAAATTATGTGTGAATAAATATTCACATAACATTTTTCTACATTAATTTTAATAATTGTTTTATTATCCTGAAATGAGTTCTCAATTTTTGTGGAAATAGTTTTATCTATTGAAAAATCCGAGCTTTGACTAAGGGAACTTCTCCTTCTTGATGAATTTTGAGGAATACTACATATTGAACTAGTCCTTGATATATAATAAAAAGTAAACCACATATTATTGTTAATCTTCGAATTATCTGCATATATCAAGTGATAAATTTCACTACTAGAATTAGAATAATCAAGAATAAATTCCTCCAATAAAGATAAAATAGAAAGTCTTGAATCGGACTGAATATATTCAAGTCCAAAATTTTTTAATTTTCCCAATAATACGCTTCTTCGATTTGTTATTTCAGGAACAGATCTTTCAATCTTGCTTTCATCTCCTATTATTACTTCTAATTTAGTTTCTCTTAACAATACTCTAAAAATAATGAATGGAACATCTGAATTTATTCCAAATAATTTCATTGTTAATGACAAATCATTATTAATTGAATAATTCATGTTCATTCTTTGAATATTATTTTCGCATTCGTTTATCCTTGAGTCATATAATTCATAATCTTCAAAATCATCAGAATTACAGTCATAAAACCTAATATCATCTTCTAATTCAGTATTGCCATCATTATCCATCCCTTTTGAGAAAAAATAAGAATCATCAAATTCAACTGATTCGTTTAGATTATTCTGCTCTATTTTTTCATTTGAAGGTAAAGAAGAGTTACTATAAAATAACAATTGATCGTTCTCTTCATTCGCGTCATAAAATGTCTCATCTTCATTGTTAACAGGAGAGGAAATTCTATGGAAATTAAAAAGCCATTGAATCCAATTTCCTGCTGTAATTCCACTGGTTAACGTTTCATTTTGATCTGATTTCCTCCTATACAAATGTATCTTTAATCTCTTACCTACCCATTGATGTACTAATGATGTATGTAGCGATACAAATCTCGAAAAAGGTACTCTTGTTAAGTAATACTCTGAATTTTGTCTCGAAAAATCCAACAGTAAATCATTAAATAATCCTCCGTCAAAAAGAGAATTCACAGAAGTACTTTTCATATTATTTTCAAAATATTCATGAAATTTTTGTGTATATTCTCTGCAGTACATCAGTATCTTAGCTTCTATAAATTCTTCCTGTAAACGTATAAATAAATTTGGAGAGCTCAAATTATTAACTGCCATAATACTACCACTGATGCTCTCTTTTCTTCTCCTTATTATGCAACCAACAGCGTACTTCCACCAAAGTTTTGCATTATTATGAACGGGTACATTTGGTCTATATAAGAATTTTCTCTCTAAAGACTGTTTTCCTACTTCAATATATTTATTAAATACCTGAATATGTTTTAAAAAATTACCACATTGAGTCACTATTTGTTCAGATAATGTAATATATATTTCTTCCAATACCCCATAAATTGTATATATTGGTTTTTTGGATGTCCCAAACAAATCCTTTCTCTGTCTCAGTAACAATTTACAGCAAAAAGGATGAATTACGGGATTTTGTTCTTCTGTTTTGTTATTCTCAGATCCTTCTTTAGTTTTCTTAATACCTGAATAAATAGAAAATCCATTTAAATCAAGTAGTCTATATGAGAAATCATTTGAATCATCTTTTTGAAAGAATGGTTCAAACATTTTAGAGTTTGAACATTCAGCTCTTGAATCAAACAACTCTTTAACCAAGTCTAATTGTCTCTCATAGTAATTAATAAGACCTGGACTTGGCTCATTCTTACTTGATGAATTTGTTTCTGAATTTTTCTCATTTACAAGCACTTGTTCTAGATTCGGAATTGAACAAACCTCCAATGAGTTCAATACTAATCCACAATAAGAGTCTCTATTCACAATGTCCTCCATAACTATATGTATTCTTCTAAATTTTAGTCTTACATCCTGAATTAATACCGAAACTATCCTGCTTAAAAATGGTTTGTTTCCATTCAGGTTGTTTTTTCCCTTCAAAGTAAAATATTCATCTTCTGCCAACTCTGTAATGAAACGAATATTCCAATGTTCAATTAGCCTCAATCTTTCCATTATCAAAAAATTTTCGATCTTGCTCGTGTCAAACTCATCCTCACCAATAAATTTAGCCGATAAACTTAAATCATCTATTTCTATGACTAATGGAGAATTACTCCCTGGTCTTAAAATATTACTATAAGGTATTGATATATTGATTGTTTCGATAAATCCATGTGCCACTTTTACAGGCAGCTTTAGCTGTTCAATTAAACCTTCTCTTATTTTAACATTTTTAAGTTGCAATTTTCCTGAATTTAGACCTAGTTCAAAGTTATCCTCCGAAACATTCTCTAAATATTTACCTATAAATGTCGTTGCCCATTTTGCTATAAATCTAGATACACGAGACGCTGCTCGCTTCATTACTAGTCTTTAATCTGTTTTTCTATCATTACTGATACCTTTTTTCTTATGTATATACCCCTTCTTATTCCGAATATGTTTATATTTTATTTAAATTTTGTTAAAAACAAAATAATTAAAAATGATTGTTATATTTAGTTTCCCGCCTCTTCCTCTACATGCAAGTTTTATGGTTATTTTTGCAGCTGTGGGGCGACAATATTAGAACTAATTCACACATAGATTTCATAATTTAAAATTGAAGACAATATTTATGTTCTTTTGTCGTTTTTATCTCGTAACTAATTTATCTAAATTGTGATTTAAAGAAAAAATCTGTTTTATGAAAAAATGCTGCCGTTACCTAATAAAATTAACAGTATATAATTATGCAATGATTCTAAAAAATATTCTAAAAGTTAGAAAAAAAACCAGAACATGGATAAGTACTTAAAAATAAACATTATTATATATTATGACAATTTTCTTGTAAGTATATACGTTGGTTTAACAAATAACTATTTAGTGTTCGAAGGAGAAGCACTTACAATATATAAACTATTCGCTTCTCTTATTCGCTTCTGAATAATAGAATTCGTGATACTTTGGACTTTTTATAAAGTTGCTCCTGTTTACGTGTATTCTTGTGTCATAATTTACAGTTATACCATTTTCAGAGTGTAACTGAAGAGTATTTGCCTGAGAATGTGCTATAAAATAAGGAGCAGATTTACTTTCTTCCATAGAGTTGGAGGCGTTCATGTATTCCGGAGAGAAACCCGTATCCTCAATTGACAAAACACCTCTTTCTGATTTTGTTAAATTAGTTTCTTGATTCAATTCTTGATTATTAAGAGGTAATAATTTTGAATTCTTTTTACCAAAAATTGGTTGTATTGATGTCAATTGTAACTCGGATCCTCTTTCACTTTTTAAAAAAACATTATTGTTTTCTAAATTCACATTTTCCCCCCTTTTCCTTGTCACAGAGAATATGATACAAAGTAACAGCAATAAAAACAGAATAATTCCAATAATTATCATAAATACAAGCAGCCAATTTTTACTGCTTTTGTTTTTATATGAACTCATCTCTGTTGATATTTCTGCTTTTTTTTTCAACTCATTTTTATTTGTCTCCGTTTCTATTTCATTTTCTAAGTTACTCTCTAGTTGCTTCACAGATTCACCTGCTCCAAACCCAAGTAGCGAGCTATCATTGTCTTTTCCATCGTTAATTACAGACTTTGAAATATCAGATCTTTGAGTGTTAATATTATTATACTTAACAAAATTATTTGTTCTAACATTATCTGTTGAGACTCTGTTTTTTGTTTCGAATAAACCTATTGAATGCAACTGTTCACTAGAATCCGCATTTAACATATTTTTACTGTTAAAGTCCTGCATTGTCTCCATATAATTTATTTTGTTTGTGGTAATGGCAGTAGTAGTGGTAGAAGTTGCAGTATTTGAGGCAAATGTTCTCATTGAATATAATGGTTCTAATGAAGGTGATGTTTTAATATTAGCTGATTGTAAGTCATTTTTGCCATTTTCTTCTGTTTTTTCATAAGATAATTCATCTTTGAAGTTTGAAATAGATTTAATTCCGTTAAAGGACTTTATTCCATGATTGTTTTCCTGAATGGAAGTATCTGGAATGGACTTTGTGACGGGAAAAAAAATGTCTTCAATATAACTTGCATCTTTATTAGAAACAAGCAGCTCGTTTAAATTGTCTCTCTCTGAGTCATCTATATGGTCATATTCAATATTATAAAATTTCGGTTGGATACTCGAACTTTCTAATTTTAATTCATCAGATAAAGCAGGGTTAAAATCAAAATCTTGATCCCAAACAAATGTCTTTTTCTTGCTATAATTTGGATTATTGCTCAAATCCTTAGCCATAATTATTTGTTTTTCTTCATTCCCCTTCCAACTAATAAGTGATTCTGGATACATCAAAGAATTATAATAATTATTCCAGGTTGAATTAAGAATACTTGAAACATTTTGACACAAGATAATAGAAGAAGTACCTGCTAGAGGGTCAGAGCAATTTAAATTACTATAAATTTGGGAATCTAATTTTGGTTCTTTACTTATTATATCGTCGGTTTGCTTAATAAGTTCAAAGTATTTATTTGGATTTAAACCACCAGAATCATAAGCAACAGTAGCACAGACAGCACAAGAAAGCTCTGAATCAATAAGCCAACATGGCCTTTTTCCAAGACCACCATTGTCATAGAACCCACACTTCTCAAATGGGAATTTAAGTTTAACCAGCCAGTTCGCATTATAATTTGATGTCCACTCAATATTAGATTCCCTTATTGTGAGCTGTTGATTACTATCTACCCAGTACCAGCCTGGTGGATATTTAAAAAACGCATATTTTCGCAATCCTACAAAACAGCCATTTGTTTTTGTGTTTTTTGAATTTATCTCTAATACTTTTTTTATTGCCTCATCGTCTGTTTTCTTGTAGACTGTAGCCAATGTAACAGGATATCTATCTTTCTCAATAACTCCATTTTCTCCAAACGTTAATATTTCTGTACTCTCAAGTTCATTGCATGACCTAAAACCATGAGAAAATGTTTTTGGTTTCTCAAATGCTAATAACTTAAAACATCTCGTATTTTCTTTATTTGAAACCCAACCATTTGGACAATTTGCTTGTTTAACTTTATCTCTCTGTCTGTACACTCTTCCGTGTGCAAAAAAACTTAATATTAAACTTATCAAAACTGCAACAAAGAATATTTATCAATACCACTATGTATAAAATGACTATGGTGTTAAACTTACCAAAAAAGTTACTAAAAACAATTCTTAGGAATTTCATAAATGTAAATCTTAATAATTATTTATTTAAATATATTATATCTCATTTTATTTTAGTCTGATTTTACAGAACACATTTTAATCCTCAAAAATGTGGCTCTGCATGTTAATAATTTATCATATATACCATAAACAGTTGTAAATGATTGTGGCGCCACATTTTAGTGAGTATGAACTTTTCATTGCGTTAACTAGACATTAAAATGAATTACGATGAATTCGAATTATTGGTAGGTTGTAAATAAAAGCTGTTTTGTATATATTTTAACTTACATGGTTTTAGGATGGATCATTTTCAACTGGATGCAGTCCTGAAATTGAATTAATCGCTCAATCTATTGTAGATATTGTTGAAGCATCTCCCGAGCTACTGGAGCAAGATGGGAATGTTGATTTAGAGGTAATGTTGTAATTTAATTATTTAATTATTAGTGAATACTTATTCCTTTTGTTTTCTTTAGATTGAAGGACGTATAGGGGTAATCATAAATGAGTTTACAAAAGAAAGGGCAGTTTTTCCTTGTGAAGGAATGACTTTACTACAACCAAGTGAAAAGGAATTCCAGTACAGATTTATTCCTGGAGTCGAGAAATGGCAAATGAATTCAGTTATGAATGAATTAAAGAAAAATTTTGATGAATCAAAAATCCCCTTTATAATCAAAAAAAGAAATACAAATGACTACTATGTAAACAATCCGAATAAAGATGTTCGCGATGATAGATCTGCCGTTAGACTGAGTTATTTAGCTCCAAAAACTGAGAAAGACAAGCCTATAGACTCTATTTGGAAGGAAAAGGTTGCAATTTTTGACTTTCATTCCCCATGCCATAATTTGGATTTTGAAAATAAACACAATATCAGTAATGGTACTTCCTTAAGAGACTTTAGAATAGCTGTGAATCTCGAACATAAGGAAAATTATGCCGAAATACTGAGCTCAATTCATGGCCCGATAGAGAATTCGTGCATATTAGAGAGAAGAAGAGAAAGAGAAACATTAGAGGTTTCTAATTTTGTCATGGACACAACATATGTAGTCCAAGTAGAAAGTAGAAGATGTTATAAGCAACATGAGTCATATGAATTGGAACTTGAATTGAAACCTTCATATTTCATCCCTCTCCTTAAATCTTATATTCAAGACGTAAATGGAGGTAATTTAAGAGTTATTGGTACACATCCTTTTATCAAATTATTAAACAACTTTGTTAATTTAGTATTTGGAATTACATTGTTCCTAAACAACCAAAAATCAGATTATCAAATTGGACCTTCAACAATTAACCAAGGTAACTGCCCAAATCAAGTTATGGACCTTACGTCCATTAATCAACCAAAGGAAATAGTTGAAGCATTCAAAAATTTTGTTTCCCCTATTACTCCGATAATCGGTGATTATCTATATAGAGCTGTCGCCTCTGAAAAACTCTTACTAAATAGGCAAACTGACATAATACCTAAGGATGAAATCTATATTTATTTTGGGTTAGAATCAAATTCACCAGAAGCTGAAAGCAGCGATCAACAGAGTTAATTAATTTTCTATTCATCATTTTATTAATGAGTGTAAAATAGGTAATTGACTTTTTTCTTCAATTCTTAGTATCTTTATTAGTTGATCCCGGTTTAATAATTTTTTTTTCCCATTTTCGTCTTCTTCCAATTCCATTCCTGATTCCTTCAAAAACACTAACTCACTGTTTTTGAATCCATTGAAAGATAAGTATTCGATAATAAGTGAATTGAGGATAACGTTCTCTTCAGACATCTCATTTTTACTGGAACAATTCTCATTCTGAACAAAATATAAATTAAAAAAATCAACGCTCAATTGTGAAAATCTTACCTCGGTCATAGAATAAAGGATTTCTGCCATTAGTTTGGCTCTAATTTCGTCTAAAACACCTTTCTTTTCCAGTTCCGACCTAACAGCTGATTATTTTAATTGTTAAATTCATTAACATCTTCCAGAAAAAATTAATATTTCAAAATTTACTTACCACCCCTGAACTCTTCAAAAGATTGATCCTCCTGCATTTAACTTATTACAATATAAAGAACTGTTAAATTAAATTAACGAAATTAACTATATTGATTCGTTTTTTTATATCATAAACCTTGATAAAATACATGTAAGATAAAAAGTTACCAACAAATAGGAATAACTTAATCTTCTTATTATAAGTTATTTCTATATTAACTTTTGTGATAAGACAAAAAAATTAAATCGGCTTAACCCACTTAGTAATGTTTAAATCTCAATTCCGCACAAACGTAGTTTACCGCTACATTATTTGTTATTTAAAATACATTTAAAAATTCAAAAAATATTTGTATTAAAAAATGGGTAACTTTTTACCTCAAACTAGCGTTAGCAAAGATCTATCAGCTGTTTCTGTGTACTCTTACACTTTAAAAACATTGGAAGGTGTTCCATTTCCCATAGAACAGTTGCGTGGAAAGGTTGTACTTGTGACTAATGTTGCTTCTAAATGTGGGTATTCTAAGCCTTATTATAAACAAATGGTAAGGATGTACAACGTTTTTAATCCACTTGGATTTGAGATTATAGGCTTACCCTCAAGGGAATTTATGGGCCAGGAATATAGTAATCCTGAGGATATTAGAAGATTCACGGATTCCTACAAAGTAAAATTTCCAATAATGGAAATATGCAAGGTTAATGGGAATGACGCACTTGAATTTGTTCAAAAGTTAAAAAGGGAAACTCCAGATCTCTATGACTCTGCTAAAAACTTATTACTTCCAATAAAATGGAACTTTTCGAGATTTTTACTTAATAAAAAGGGAGAAGTAATTGCATTTAGAGGTACCAGAACAGAACCTAATGAATTAATACCGATAATTGCTAAGGAGCTGAAAGTAGCCAATTATGAAGAAATTTTCAGAGAATACGATAGTAAGGATGGACAAATATCTGAAGAAACGGATAATGTGTGTGAAATAAAAGGTAGATAGATAACAAGATCTTTAAATTCAATTATTCTATTTAAATTGGAGTTGATTAATTTTTATTCTTTCTATTTAGAACTCTGGAACAAACAGTTCATAAGTAGTTACGAGAGAAGATAAAATTGGTCCAACTGCTGAAATACAGCAACCCAAAATAATAGCAAAGTTGAAAGAAGGATATTTGCCTTTTTTCCAAATAATGTTGTAAACGAATAATGGGTAGATTGATGCAGTAAATGCATCAATGTATCCACAGAATAACTCAACATATTGTGTACAAGTTTTTGCAACATGTGACAGGAATATGCATGTTAATAATAAAACCACAGAGATCAAGAATCTTTTGGACTCTAACTTTTCAGATCTAGATCTATCGATTCCTGAATTATTTTTCAATCTCTCTTTGCTAACTTCGGCATCTGTTTCTATTGCTCTTGCCTTTCTACCTTTCATTATTGTCTTCAACTCAGCAAGGACATTGTCTTTATTTACGCTGTCTCTTACTCCCAATACGAAGTGACCATTCTCCTCATCCATGTCCCGAAAGATTGTTTGAAAAACATCCTCAACTGCAAGATCAGCCATGTAATTAATAAGACCGATATCGTGGATGATAAAGTTGCAAATCGAGACTGAAAATAACGGGATAATGACACAAAGTGAAATGCAACTCAAGATCCTAGAAAATCCCATAAAAATATCACATGGAGAAAAATTAAGAGTAATATTTTCTTTGACCGCCTCACCATAATATGAGTAGGCAGATACAGTCAGGGCCAATGAAAAAGCACACAAAAATGCAAATGATGAAGAAATAACTGCAATACATCTCTTTGCTGAGCAATTATTTACATTCAGTACTGCAGGAACAACAAGACAGTGACACAAGAATGCATATGTACCGAATGTAAACATCTTGAATGCAGATAGTGCTCCATGACTTGGCCAAAAGTGAACAACATCAGTCACAGGTGGCATTGGTCCTGTATATGGCATTAAAGTTGTTCTTATTACAATAACAGAAGCCAGTGTAAAGAATGATCCTACTGAAAACCAACCCAAAAAATCCAATTCAGTGATTTTAGATCTAGATGCGAATGGCAATACCATTAAAAAATAAATTGTTGAAAGAATATAATGGTCTTTGAGATATCCAAGTATTTTTATTTCTGGGAATGTGAACATTGCGTGAGTAATCAAATCTTCTGTGAATGAACGAAGTAATATGAAGTAAACTGGGACAGCGTATGCCATAGATAAGAAACAAATAATAGAAATAGACTTAAAGTGAAATTTCATATTTTGTCTCATTTCTTCTATTTCATCTCTTGTTAGAATTACATTCTGCGAATTATTCAATTTTTCTAAATCTTCCCTGTTATCTGAACTTTTTCTCCTTGATAAAAATTCACTAATTTTTCTGTACGAAGAAGCTCTCATTAATAAAGTAGAAAGGTCAACTGCTCCCAATTCTAATGAACCAACAACATATATAGAATGTGTTACTATAGATACAAATGCACAAATAATCAGTGTAGAAATACCTACAAAAAGTCCTGCCATCTTCATACCATATGTCAAAAAAACAACACCAGAACCAAGACATCCTGCTGTCATAGTTGCAAACGCCTTACTGGCAAATATAAAACTATCTCCCTCTGCCATTTTTAATGACAAGCACAGCTTAAAAGTTCACCTACAATTTAATAACTTCCAATTAATGAGAAGTATATAGTTCTCGTAAAAAAAATATCCCAAAGTCTTGTAACGACTATTAGAGTAATGAAGAAATTTCATATAGTAGGCGCTTCTTTTTAATTAAATATTTTTAGTTATGGCCAGAACTTATTTCAACTATCCATTAACTAATACAAACATGGAAATGGCGGCATCGCTTTTTTTAGAAATATAAAAAGTTTACATCTTGGAAAAATTACCTAGGTGAGTGATTACTCCCAAAAGAGTGGAAAATTCTAAAATAGAAATAAGAGTGAGAGAAGATTACATTTTTGAATATATTGTTTAAAAGCTATCGCTCATTCAGTTTCACTCTTGATTCTGCTATTTTTTTTATTTCTAATTATTTGTATAAATCTACGTGTGTATCATAGGTGTTAAACGTGTAAATTTTGACAACAGAAAATTTGAATTTAGGTAACAATTTAATAACTTTATCTCACACTTTAAAATAGAATTTTACTTTTCCATTTTATTTGATTTCAAATATAATGAGATACTTCAAAAATGTGTACGCTTTAAGATTACGTTTGCCCTTGACATTTACTGTATTTGTATTTTCTCTATTCATCTGGAGCGCTCACGGGTACAGCAAAAGAAATTTGGAGATACAGTACGAATATGATGGTGATAGCCTGGATTCTACTGAGGAGTCCTTGATTCAGGATGAAATGAGTATTTATATGACCGAACCATCAACTGAAAATAGAATGAGTTCTCTGGACGAATACCTAAAATACATAGTAAATGATATGTTGTTTCCAATAGATGGAATTGTGAAAGGATATTGCTTATATAGATCAGCATTAGACGAGATGAAAAATGGTTTTGATTCAGTAAGTAAAGAAGAGATTACGGTATTGTCATTAATACTTAGTGGAAGTTGGAAAAATCCCATAAGTTTTATTTCTCGTTGCAAGAATGGCTTTAAAAACCTTAGCAATATAAGCAAAATAACAAGCAAATCCAATGAAGACCTAAGTTGGTCATCAATAAGCAAGAGAAGAAGAGTAGCAAAAGCCTCCAGAATAAATTTGTGCTTCAGAGCAAGAATTTGTTCAAGACTATTGAAAAAAAGAGAAGGAACTGAACAAATCAGAGAGTTTCTCAATTCAAGAACTCAATATTCACTGATATACCCAAACAACGGAAGTGAGGAAACGGTTTGGAACGTTATTAGAGAGTACAAACATATTATTTCTTCCGGGGTAATAAAAGGTGAAATAGACAATTATCTACGAGTAATTATTCTATTTAATTATATAAATAAAGCAATTAAACACATACAAGGAACCCCCTTGGACTTTCCCACTTGTATTGCCTTAATTAATGCAATGGTTAGAGAAAAATCCCTAAATGAATGGTTAGCGGCATCAAGAGGCAAAAAAAAGAATAATCATGAACTGGGATTTGACAAAGTAACGAATCTTAGATATAATCATGATTTGTCTACTGCAGATAATATAGTTAACTTTAAGGTTAGGACATGTACCCACGTAATATTATCATCAGAGGTGCTGTTTGACGAATACTCTGATAATGTTCAAAGTAAATATGTTGTACTTTCTGCACTAAAAGGGAGGATAACTTGGATTTGTAGAAAAATGTTTTCAAAATAGGTATAAACTTTGTTTTATTATATTATTTCAAATCATATTTAACTACTTTTTCATTCATTAATTTGATTAATTAGCATTTTTACGCTTTTAGTCTCAAACAAATTTTTTGTTTACCTATCGGCGCACTATTTTTAGATTTATGCAGGAAAGTTATTTTAAGTGAAAGGTAATACTGGAGATGTGGTAAATATAAAATGAAAAAAAATTTAATATTCAATTTACTTGAATTAATTATTTTAATCAGTAAGTTTCTCTTTTTTTTCTTTGATGTAAATGTTTTGTTTTGCTGTAGTTAATGATCTATAAATCAGCATTCATTAACTAGTTGGTATACAATCAAAGGAAAAGTACAAATATTTGAATAATTTAATACTTAATTAAAACATCATACAAACAAACATTCAACCTTATAAATACCTCATAGAAATTCAGTTTTCAAACGAAAAGAAAGTCTTAAATAATTATGGAATATGGGAAAGCAACATGAATGAAATACTCATTGATGAGCAGGCAGCCAATATTACTACAAAAGTATCGAAAAATCAAAATGTTCTTGGTTCTGATATTGGAATTGACGAAAAAATCAATCCTTCCATAAATAAGCAGAACTATTTGAAATCAACATCTAATACTTACAGCAGCTTCGCTAAAATTGACCAAAGGAATAATAATTTGAACACAGGTACTTCGCACAGTAATTGTGAATGTTTTGTCTATGTAAGTTCAATTATACATAACTAGGAAAAAAATTAAGAATTATTCATAAACTAAATCACTGTCTTTATTCGCAATTTTAACCACTTAAATGATACAGGGAAGCACATGCTGGGCTAAATCAAAATGCATCGGAATTGCCAGCACAATATCCATAGTTACTCTTTTTTTATTCATAAGTTTAATGTGGTTCATGCAGATAATTTCAGGATACGCAGCTAAAGAAGAGTATATTATATTAAGAAATGAAATTATTAAGAAAAAACAAGATAAAAATTAAACAGCTTCAATCGTAGAAATCCCCTTTAACACTTATATATTCCCGCCTCTTAACTTATTTTTAACTTCGAATTACTGTTTATATGAAACAAATTCAACGACAAAAATGAGACTCTACCTAAAAGAGAGTTAATCTAATTATTTAGATTTTATGCAGCTTTTTTTTCATTCAACCCAATCTCCACTTATTCAAAAATAATTTTTTAGCCTTTAGTCTTCTGCTCGCATGCGGTCCCAAGGCGCCTGTAGATCTAAATATAATATTTAGATCGCGAGCCATATATATTATAAAGGAGAGTGGCTGATTAAAAGAAGGGTTGTATAAAGAAAAAACTCAAAATATTAACAGAAGAGAAATAAATGGCTCACTCAAAGAACAAAAAGGGAGGTCTCCCCTCTACAGGGGAAGCAGGTAAGAACTCAGAGAGATTTATATCATTTCTTCCAAATAGTGTAGCAACTGTTTTGGCAATATGTTCATTTATAGTGGCTTCAATCTCCTCTGTCTATTTCAATAACAATGTTTTTAAAAAGCAAATTAGGTTCCCAGTATTTGTTTCTTGTGCACAGCAGCTTATTGGTATGTCAATAATGAGTATTTTTGGGTTATTAAAAATGTTATTCACCAAATCAGCAATTAAAGCCGTTGATAATAGTAGTGAGTCAGTGTCACCCAAAACTTGTTCCTGGAAGAAGGTGTTATATGCCATTCCAGTCGCATTCTTTTTCTCATTTAATATTTCATTCAATAATATTTGTTTGACACATGGAAAAGTATCAACATATGCAATGGCTAAATCAACAACGTTATTATGGTCTCTTTGCCTCCAATATCTAATTTTGGGAATTAAGGTTAAATTTACATCATTTATTTCTTGTTGTATAATCATTTCTGGTGTTCTTGTTGGTGCATTTGATCCAAAATCTCTAGTTATGGTTTCACTTATATATGGTTGTATCTCCTCCTTCTCGCAAAGCTGCTATAACATCACTCTAAAGTGGGCTTTGCCAAAAATAGATAACGATTCGGCAGGATTACTTAAGTATGTACAGATGTGGTCAATTTTATTCTTCTTTATTCCAATGTTTGGCACTGGTGAAGCCATTCCAGCATTTAAAAATTCTGGTTGTTTTGACTTCGGTAATTTACAACGTATGATGTTCCTTTGGGGGCTTATTACAATATCCGCGTTGCTTGCAATTGGTGTTAACCAAAGTACATACATAGTTATCGGTCTTACAACCCCTGCAACCTTCAATGTTTGTGGTTTAGTTAAACAAGCACTTCAGACATTAGGTGGAATCTTTTACTTGGGAGAGAGCCTGCCCGCACAAACTATATTTGCTGTTTGTCTCACATTCTGTGGTTCTGCATCATACACTGCATTCAACCACTTCGGTTCGAAACCATCAATGTCTCCAACTGAAATGAAAGCTGTAGAGGAGAAGTTCAGAGAGGTGGCGAGACAATCCATTGGAACGGCATCAGACGTCTTTGAAAATGGCCAAGACGACGTGCTAAGAAGAAATCCATCTACAGTTAGAGGTAAACAAGAAGTTAGCTCACTCCAAAGTAACCCAGAAGCAATTCCACTCAAGGATGACATAGAAGAGGGTTTGCCTACAGGGAGCGGAAATAACAAAATTTAGACAAGTAAATTTCTTTTTATTCTGAATTTCGAACAGCCCTTATGTATGCACAATATTCCACAAATAACAGGGAATACTGCCCTAAACTAATAATGTGAATCTTTTCTACTTAAGTTTCTACGTTCCTTTCAATCGCTTTTGTTTTAATCTCGCTCTCATTCCTTGTTTTCTCCCTCCTGTACACCATTTCGTGGTGGTATGGTAGTTGTTGAGCCGCCATGGCTCGATACCTGAGGCGCGCCTATCGCATCGGCTTTTATAGATGATGTGGAATGCTTAGATTACCAAGGGCGCCAGTACTAAAAATGAAGCTCACAATAACTAGTACGATTCTTGTTATTTAATTGATTGCTCGAAATTCATGTAATCGAGATTACATTTGTGATTTGAGGAGCGGAAATTTTAGAGTAAGTGAATATATTGTATTTGTTTTAGATATGGGTTTCACAGAAAATACAGAGATCTCATTTTTGGGCCTCCCAAGATTTGCAACAGTTGTTGTGGCTGTCACTATTTATCTTATATCTTCTGTTGGTTGTGTATACACAAACAAATGGTTATTAAGTAATGTAGGAGTTTGTCATGGTTTTATTCCTCTAGTACAACAAATGATTGGTATTGTTTTTGTTAGATCTTTGGTTTACATAACAACATTATTTGGAATTGGGGAAACAGAAGATTCACAAAAAAAGAAACCAGAAAAGGAGATTGTTGCAAATAACAGCTCCATATTTAATAGATTGTGGATGAGATACAAACATATATGGCCTGCCTCATTCTGTTTCTCATCAACGATCGTTTTAAATAATGCGTGCTTATCTATGGCAAAGTTATCAACCTATTCAGTAGCTAAATCAACAACCCTCATTTGGAACGTTATTTTTCAATATATCTTACTCAAGGTCAAGCTTCCATTGTCTACAATCCTTTCTTGTTTTCTTATTATCTCTGGAGTTGCTGTTGGTTCTTTGGACACATCCACTCTCTCTCCATTGGCACTCATTGCTGGATGTTTATCCTCTATTTTCCAGTCTTTATTCAACACGTGCATTGGTGTTGCATTACCAAAAACTAGCAATGATACATCTGAAGTTCTTGTTAGAAACCAAGAACTTTCATCGATTTTCCTTGTTATTTACATAATTGTTTCGAAGGAGCTTGAAAATTTAATCAGGTTTTCCCCATGTTTTGATTTATCATCGAACTTATTTTTAAGCTGTTGGATAACATTCTTCTTAACTACCGCCTTCGCTGCTGGTGTTAATAAGTTTACATTTATGGTTATTGGTTTGACGGAACCATCTACGTTTTCTGTTATTGGTTTTACAAAGTCAGGTATCCAAATTGCAGGAGGTTGGTTTATCTACAAAGACCCTGCATCAATTAAATCAGTTACATCTGTCATTCTTACACTGTCGGGTTCTCTCATTTATGGCATCACAAGGGGAACAGTTGGAAATAATTCGAGTAAAGAAGAAAAGGAACAAATTAGAAGGCTAACTAGATGTTCTGCTGCTTCAGTAGGAGACATAGATATTCCACAAATCAATAGTGAAGCCAAAGAAGGTGGTACTAATGTCAACAGTTTATCACTCACAACTGAGAAAGAAAAACTTATTCAAAGTAAAGTGTGAATTACACGTCGATTTCAAGGGAAAAGAGAAAGAGTGAGGCAAACTAAAGTTTTATTAGACTAGCATTTTTTTTTGTGATTTATATGTATTTAAACTATCGTTCTTATTTTTCATGTTTTAGATTAATAGATTATTTGTTATACATTTTTTCCACCCTTAAATTTGCATTTTCATTTACGTTTTCCCGCCTATGCGCTACTATCACTTTTTTTTTTGACCTGTGGATAATAAAAGCAATACAAATATGTCTATGATATTTGGCCAAATGCGCAATAGTACTATATATATATTAACTAGTATCTCCTTATAATTATTGTTAGAGGGCGATAGCTATTAAACTGAGACTAGACGACACGTGGTTAATTTTAAAATAATTATTAACTTATATATTATTAATAAGTATAATCCACTATTAAAAAATTAATGGTAGTTAGATATGATAGGAGAGATGAAAATGTTACTTTAATTATTTTTATGCTAGTACCCAATACAACTATACGTATATAATTTATTGATACCCTATATATTACTAGTAAATAAATAATAAGTAAATATTGTCAAGTCTACAAAAATGGATAGATATGGTACCTAGTTAAAATAAAATTATACGTAAATAAAAAATAACACCTATCCAAAGACGCCTGGTAAAGTCAGAACGTAAATTTTAAGGTTCTTAGAAGGAATTCGCTACTCTTATTTTAATTTTAAGCTTGTTATTTCTCCAATAGCTTGGTACTTGTAAGTGAAAGCATTAACAATGGCAGGAGATTTCGGTAACAAACAAAATTCCCAAGAGGATGTAAGATACTGTTGTGGATTATCAAACATGGTAGCTGCTCCAATTGCTATGTGCGCATTCATTGTGTCATCAATCAGTTGTGTATATTTCAATAAGTACTGCTACAAATCATCGCTTCCATTCCCAGTATTTATGTCATGGGCCCAACAATTAATCGGTATGACAATTATGTCTGCATTTTTGGCAATAAGAGGTGTAATTAGTGGGAATGAAGAAGTATCGACAAGTATTCCATTGAGCAAGAGACTTTACAGATACAGATACGCCATTTTCGTTGCTTTTTGCTTCTGTATGAACATTTCCTTGAATAACAGATGTCTAAAGGACGCAAAGGTATCTATGTATGCAGTTGCTAAGTCAACAACTGTATGTTACTCACTCTTGTTACAGTACATTTTATTAGGAATCAAGGCTAAGCTTTCTTCAATCTTATCTTGTTTCGTTATCATTGGTGGTGTTATAGTTGGTATCTCAGATCAAACATTTGGTCTCCACCCAAGAGCATTCTTAATGGGTACATTGTCATCATTCTTCCAGTCATTGTATTCAGTAGCTGTCAAATACACAGTACCACACTGTGACAACTCAACAACTGAGCTATTGTTACATGTACAAGAATTGTCGTGTATCATCTTGTTGATTCTCTCATTCTCATGGGGTGAAATACCAGGTGTATGGGCATCAAACATATTTGCCTTTGTCTCTGCACCATTAAGTGCCTTAAAGTTATGGGGTTTCATGACAATCTCCGCCATCCTCGCTATCTTCTTGAACCAATGCACTTACTTGGTTGTCTCTTTAACAACCCCAGCTACATACAATGTTACTGGTTTAGTTAAACAAGCTTTACAGACCGCAGGTGGTTTCATCTTCTGGAAGGATGCAGTCAAACCAGCCCCAGTCATTGGTGCATGCCTCACTTTGGCAGGTTCTGGTCTCTACACACTTACCAAGTTATGGGACAGCACACCAAAAGCACCAAAACAAGAAGAAGCAGTAAAGGAACAAGCCCGTCTTTCTGTAGGTACTTGTTCCGATGCATTTGAAAACCCAATAGAGGGAGCAGCCCAGAATGAGAGACAACCTCTTGTCGAGGACAAGTGCGAGAAGGGCCAAGCATGAATTGACTATTCACGAATTGAGAGTTTTCAATACCTAAGAATTAGCTTGTTTGGATGAGTATGGGAAGATTTTGAAAGTCTAAATTCTGCTAGTGGAGCTAAGCAATTGAACAGTGTCAATGTACATGTTCTGTTACGGTAAAATGGCTTGTTCAAAGGTGGCGGGCCTCATTGCCCTAAATACTAAAACCGCCCATTATGGTAATATTCCATTGTCACTTCGTAGACTTGGTTTTAGCCTTTTTCTATCTTTTCAAGTAAATGTGATACGGCCCCAACTATCTATTATTTTGGTTTTAGTACACTTATTTGTTTGTACCGGTTTACTGATACTGAATTATAAGGAATTTTATTGGACGGTTTTATTATTGTTAACATTATCAGCCCATATACTATTACTTCGTTTTCGCGTTGCTTTACTGTCTCTGGTATTCTTATCTCGCAACACTCTCGCCGTTGTGGCATTTTGGAGGGAGTAATTACAGATTCATCCTATTTGTCGCTAGGTGTTAATTCATGGTTAATGCACTCTTGATTTATTCACCCTATTCTTTGATTTGGCAGGTAAAATGTGGTTATACTTCAAGTATTACTGGAATTATCCATTGGTGCTTCATTCTTTCTTTTTTACCTGTATCACTTTTTACTTTGTCCCGTACTACCATTGTTACGACTTCCTTGCTGGATGATATATAGTCGTACGGTCTTACACAGAGTGTGCCTTTCAATTATGTGGTGGAGATAGAGGAAGTGTTTATGCTGATTGGCTTAGAGGATGGTGAAGTTCAGCATGTTTTTTATTATTAACTCCCCGTAATAAGAGAGACATTTAAAGTCATTAGTTTGGCTCACTAGAGGCTTAATTGAGATAGTGACAAATGCTTTAAATTGCTTTTAAGGGTTCTCTTGGACTCTTTCTAGTTTTTTAGTAGCTTAAATCTTTCTCTTGTTCAATAAAGTTTGTTTCGCTTTTTTTTTTTTGTTTTAAATGAACACTAGACTTAGTGCGATGAGACAGAGTGTACTGGCGAGTGCAATTCCCTTCCTAATTGCTTGTGGCTGCTGATCCCCTGCTCCAGAAGATCTTTTAAGATCCAAAGAAAGATCTCCAACCTCGATATGTATTATCGATTCTGACCATCTTTTTGAATAAGATAGGTCAAGAGGAGTGTTTATTCCCATTAAAATCACATTTGGGTTTGGCCAACTTTTCTCCACAATGTCGTAATATGACTTTAAATTGTTTCTAGTTTTTATCGCGAACAACACGCATTCATATAAATGAGTTAATTCATAAATTTGACAATTGTTGTTTACGGTGCAATAAGCTCTACATAGCTCACCATAGTGATCAGTAACATTTGCATTTATTTTAATTTTTTGAAGTAGTTCCAATTCATCCATATATTTGGACACCCCATGTGCATAAATGTAATCATGGCAAATTGAGGGTCCAATGATGGTATTTGAATCATAATATGGCAAAGTATCTGTTGTTACAACACCGTATTTATAACATTCTCTCTTAAATTTATTATACACAAAATATGCATTTAACCCATAATTTTCAAGTACCATAGCTTGGCACTCTGCAGGGTCATCAACAACTCCTGTTGAAACTTTAATACTGCTTGATTTATTCATGACTGGTGTCATTAAATTCACGTTGTGACTATAACAGGGACAAGATACAGAACCTGTAATCATCTTATATGTATTGGAATCTCTTTTAAAACTATAACTTTCGCTTGTATAACCACTGCATATATTGTCACTGTTGTTATATGTCCAAAATTCACAATCCACTGTTTGACTACATGCATTTTGACACTGTTCAGGACTCAAAAATGTTGGAATTGAAAACAGATTAACTCCCTTGAACGAAGAACCGTACTCGTGGCACGAATTCGTGTAATTCGATATATATAATGGAGCCCAATTATTATGCTTAACGGAAACTTTAATATGATCACTACTACATTCAAAAAAAGTTGGGAGTGGGTAATCTGTTAAATATATCACCGTTGAATTCGTGTATATTGATCTTGTTAATACAACCTCAACAACAATTCCATTATACAATTTATGTGGAAATGTATCTTGAAAAAATATGTTATTTTGATTAAACTGTCTTAGCAAGTCCATATTTGTTGAATTAGAAGTTAAACGTGATAATGTTATTATTCCAGTACTATTAAGAGAAATCAGCAAATTATTTCTATTTGTTGGACAACTCAATATTATTTTCATATCAGTATTCCCAATATGTATACTTGGATTCACTGGTACATGCAAAGAAGACAAAAACATCCCTCCCAATTTCCACGAGCCCCCATTAATAGACGGAACATTTAATTCTACAAGCTTATCCTTCATTTCTGAAGTTATTGTTGGAAATGGGATCTGATTTTTGATCCAACTTGTTCCGACAATATAAGTTTGCGCCCATAGTACATTTTGGTAAATAATTTGACCTACCGAAAATGGACAATTCATTCCTATTGGATCAGACGATAAGTGTGCCTTTTCGTATCCAATTCCAAACACCATGAACACATACTCGCCCTTTTTGTTTAGTGTTGGAACAAGAGTTATCTCGAAATAGGACGATTCACCAAGATATGGAAATATTCCATAACCCCATCCTTTTACTCTACTCTCACCATTGTTAATTTCAAATGAACCTCCTGTTACATCTATTACTCCGTGATTTGTCATTACAGGATTCCCTCTTATGTGCATACCTCCTTCCGATGGATCATTGCATTTTAGCGTTAGGTCTATATCACAAACTGAAGGCAATGGAGTTCCCGTTTGTAACTTTCCACATGCACTTATTCCTGTTAATTTTAAATATGAAAATGGGCTAAGTGCACCGTTTAAAATATCTGCTGAAAATACTGTTGAGTTACTTGTTACTAAAGTTGGAACATTCAACGAGGATGATGGGCCATTGTCAAAGTACTTTGGAGTCTTTGGCTCTCCACTTACTGCTTTTAGTAATATCAGAGTGTTTAAAATTAAACAAAATGAAATAATTAAATAATGCATCCTTTTACTGTTGAATATAAACTCCTCGATGCTGGTGTATACTCAACTTTAACTGTTAGTTGTGTATAGACACTATTTACCACTACTTATACTTTATCGTTTACAAAGAAACGCTTTATATTAATTCAAAAGTTAGACACCTTAATGTTAGTTATTCCTTATTTTTTCCCTAATACAACATTAGCAACACCGAATATCTTTATTGGTTATTTCTGTTAGGTTCTTCCAAATGTTAAAGTCAATACAACCCAAATATCTACGAAAATTACTAATTACTCCACTCATTTTTTCAACGAATTACGCAAAATATTACAAAAAAATGTGTGTGATTTTTTTCGAACTTAGACCAAATACCTCACATGTGAAATAATTATGCAGTTAGTACTACCGCCATATTAAAGTGTTAGACGAGGTATCGAATTCCCACATTGAACTAATAGATATGAATGAAATATAATAACAAAACCTCAATAAAATCGAATAAAGTATAAATAAATCCCATTTAACTTGAAATAAAACAATTGTGTTTTGCAATTGAATTATAGTAAGATCACGTAAGGATAACGTTTCCATTGTTTTTTGAAAATGTATTCGATGTACTATAGTCATAATATTAAATTTGCTAAACTAGTTTATCTTTATTTTATATACTATTTTTAATCTTGAAAACATTACTGTTAATTTCTGTTGTGTTTCATTAATGATCATTTTTCTCAGTTCGTTAAATTATTAGATAGCGATTAAAAGGCGGTATTTAAAAGAACATAAAATAAAATTTTTGTTCCGAAAAAAGATCTTAATAAAATTTGTGAACAAGGGGAAAAGCAATAAAGAAAATTAGGATATAAATAATATTTAATGGTACAAAAACAGGCATATTATGAAGAATAATTATACTAAGCAATAAAACCAATATAATAAAGAGTGAAAAGGGAAGTTTTAATTTCATTTATGCATTTTCAGAATGTTTAGATCTAATAATAGAATGTCGAAAATGTTCAAGACATGGATACCTTTTCTAATCCTCCAAAGCTGTTTTATTACACTATATTCAATGGGAACAGATAAATCACAGACCATTCTTGGTTCAGGGTACAGTCTAATTGAAGGGAGTGATAGTACTTTAAATCCATTCGAAAAGAGTGAAAACAGTCAACCTACAATAAATACTACAATAAAAGACCTATCTGAATATGATAAAAAAGAATATTCATCCCAAGTTTCAACTCCTTCAAGTCCATCTTCAAGTATACTAGCTGAGGGCTTAACAGAAGACCAGGATATATCATCTCCCCATTCTGAAGAGATTCCTAAAAAACAGACTGAAAAATCTGTTTCAAAATTGGAACCCTCAGTATCTACAATAAGTCTTAAAAAATTCACTCATTCTCTAAATGAGCCTTTATCGGAAACAAAAACAGAAAGTTCGAGGTCTTTAGAAAGATCACGCTCACCTTCAAAATCTAAAAGTTCAAAATCAAGAAAGCGCAGTCGCTCTAAATCACTTTCAGAAAAGTCTAAATCGAAAAAATCTGAATATAAAGTTAGAGACTTTTCTAAGAGATCTAAAAAGCATACTTCAGAATTATCACCATCCTTCTCACATTCAAAGCTGACTCACGAAAAACCAATTGGAATAATCTCCCCACAAAGTTTTGTCTCAGCACCAGAACTTTCAAAAGATTTGTCCGATAGTAGCCTGATTTCATCGGAAGAAACACAAAAACATTTAAAACATAGTTCTACAATACAAAGTGAATTTTATACAACAAGTCCCTTGGTTACTGAAGACACAACCAGTAAACCTCAAGAACATAGTTACATAGAACCAAGTTCACTGCTTTTCGAAGAGTCTTCAATTAAGAGTCAAATGCCAAGCAGAAAATCAATATCAAAATCTGAGACCTCAATGAGACCATTTTCTCCTGTTCATGATGAAAGCGAATATTCTGGTTTGTTGGATGGAAGTTCTTTATCTGAGGGATCCGTAGATGTATCTATTTTGCCTGAAAAATCTAGTCTAACAGCAGAAATTGGATCAAACTCTATGGTATTATTGAGCCCTTTATACGGAATTTCTGCTTTATCAGGAATTCAACCCGATCTAAATGAGGATGCATTGAAGATTGAAATTGCAATTACTGAGTCCCTCTTTAATACTGGAATTCATATTTCAAATGCAGACATAGTAATATTTACAAGCAGAATTATTTTCGATATGGTTGATGCAAATATTGAAGGTTTTTCAGCATTAGTCGACCCCAATTCATTTGAACTAATTCCAAACTATCAAAGACACTCATTTAATTACATAGAATGTGTCTACCAGCTCGAGAATATATTGTTCCATACTCGTTCGCTTATCAAAAATGTAACAACAACACATATTTTGGTTGCTTGTAATAATATTCGCAATTCTATTGGGATAAATGACTCGATTTTCCAAAAAGAAGAGCTATTAAAAAAAGCCATAAAATATCTAATATTGCGAATATATAATATAAGTAACGAAAATATTATTAAAATTATTAATGGAATTTATTCTTTGCCTGAGATTCTTGATCCCGTTCATTTTGAGAGACTTTTTAATTCACTACTAAATGATTTCAAATTAAACAAATTCTCCTTGCCATTGGCAATGGAATTTTGGAAAAGTTTACTCATACAGCAGCTTTATATATTCAACTACAATTATAAAGAATCTATAGATCAATTCATAAATGATAAACTTGGCCTTTTAGATATTCTATTTGAAACTATGTTTTTAAGTCCAATTAAAATGTGTCCATATATTGTTTCAGTAATGTTTTTCAATATAAATCAATTTAACATTGATGAAATTAAAATAAATTCAATTAAGGTACACACATTTTGTTTAATATACTTAAAAAATATGGGTTTTTATGAAAAAATTATTTTGGATGTTCTAGAAAAACCTGAAATAAAAATTGACCCCTTGATAAACAGTGTTACAAAAAATCTTTCTCCAGGATTTAACATTTTACCTTATTTCCATCCAGATTTCCCAAAAAATGGTGAAGAACTCAAGTGGGAAACTTGCTATTCAATTTTCTCCTCAGTTTCGTTTCTCATAAATTCAATTAACAAAAAACTGTTGTTACCGCAGTTGGTTCCTTTGTGTAACAAAATTACAAAAAAAGAACCTAATTTTGGTTACATTCTGGATCTATTTGAAAGAATTTTAGGAATTCCAAAAAATATCACAAGTCGTCTGGCTAAAAAAGAAGATATAGACGAATTAATTAAGTCATTATCTTCAGACATTGATGTTTCAACGGAATTTATTAGTGATTTCTACAACAGATATATATATGGGAATCCGATGCAATATTTATATATTATTCATTCTGCTTTTACGAAAACAATTGATTATGCTTTAAGAATTGAAGAAAATAAATCTTCTAATGGATCCATTTATATAAATAGCACCGCAGAGAATAACTATTTATTTGAAAGAATCAAAAAATGGAGTTCAATTCACCTTTATTTCATTTCTTTCACATTTTCAATACCAAATCCTACAGAAGTAGTTGGTGGAATATATTCCTTTACTCCAGAAAAATGTGAGTCATTATTATTTCCATTATTTAGAAGAATAACATTCTCAAATAGATCTAGTATAATTGATAGTTACACAATATGTATGGCAATTTATTCTGCGATTTACAACGGTAATATATCCCCTGTATTAGTTAAAAATAGCGATCCAGAAACTATTAAAAATATTCTTAATTATAAGATAGGTGCATGGGCTCCAACAAAGAATGAATGGATGAGATCTATATACATGAGCTTAGAATCCAAGTTAGATATTGTTCCAAGCATTTCAACGGTTCAAACTCTTGGAATGACAATTAATCTTGATTACTTTAATTGTTTTTTTTCAATAAACAAGTATTTGCATGGACTAATACTAGCTTCAAGAAAAAGGAATGCATTCAAAATTGAACAAGAACAAGAAATATTAAGGAATAGGCTTTTGGGGTTTGAAATTTGTTCAACAATGAGTATAGGAGCTCATAGTACCAAGGAAGAAGCCATTGAACTTAGATTAATTTCAACTGTCATTGAATCAATGAGACAATTTGGATTTAACGCAGATATCGAGGTCATCAAAGAATTCGTCCAAAAACAGAAACAGATTAAAAAATCAAGATTTCCTTCTGAAATAAACATTCTCGAGCATGTTTCAAATAGGTATCCCAAAAAACTTCGTGAACTAATGCTCAAATCCTTAAATGAAAATAGTAAAAATTCAAATTCGATTCCGTATTTTGTAAAGGCTGAGGAGATAATTGAATCCACTTTGCGAAAGCATAACTGTAAAATTGATAAATTTGAGGCAAATTTTTCAGAAAGCTCTCTTGAAATTTCTAACGGTGACTTATCATTAACTGAAAATAAAGATAATAATGGTGGAGTATATAATAGTGTTTTGAACTCATGTCTTTCATCGAGAACATATGGATATTATAATATAATATCTTGTTACTCTGGAATTTTGAATTCAAATCTCTGTAGTTCGAAGGATATAACTTTGAATGTGGTTATTGAGATTGCTACACTATTGGAATTTCCAAAAGAACTTGTTCTAATTATACTTTCTCAGGATTTTTCATTTTCTGATTTAAGCCCGTTTTTGGAGCTTAAGGCAAGACTAGACCAACATGAGATTGACGAATATCATAAGATAGCAAATGATCTCATACTTTATATGAGTGAACAAAAGAATGATTTCTCTTGGTCAGAAAAATCACTTACCGGTCCAGAAATAACTGCTTCACAAAGAGATCAACTTCATGTCGAAGAAAGTGTATTTAGTGGAATCAATTATTCATTCGCTTTTGGATTTCTTAAAAGTGAATTTAGTGACATTATTCAACTTTGGAATTACAGAAAGGATATAGTAATTAACCAAATAAAACACTTCCCAATTGACATATCACTAAAAATAAGTCATGATTTTATCAAAAATAATATGCTAAGAGTACCATTTGAAAACATTGAAGTTCTTAACACTGAAAGTCTTCCAATATTAATCAATATTTTCAAGGAGCTTTGTTATGAACGACCTTATGGTGCATTTTTATGTGAAATAAATGAAAAAAACAATGGCATCCCAAGTGCTAAACTATTAAACCATTACTCAGATGAAATATTCGGTTCTATTTCAGTTATTACGCCGCCATTAGAAATACTTGATAAAAGCAGTTCAAACATGAGTGTAAGTGTTGCTGCTCCAATAGAACATTCAGAGAACGGTTGGAGGTTGCTGGAACCTAAAACTATTCTTTATCTATCAGTTATATTAGGATCCAATTTTGAAATGGAAAAAATAAACTACATCAATTTATCTAGGATGTATTTTCCATATTCAGGCGAGTACATTAGACTAACCCCTCCGGTATTCACTTTGGAGAAGACTCCAGACTCAAGTGTATTTGAAGAGAATTCAAGTGAATACAATTCGAAATCTGTATCAAGTGATTACTCGATGTTGCTACCAGGTATATGGCACGAAAATCTAGGTGATATAACTGTCAGAAAACTGTATGAATTTGTAAAATATATTCCTGATAACTCTAAATTGGTAATAAGCATTGTATGGACATTAATAGCATCATTTAACTCATTATGGGCAGGAAATGTTGAACATTGTAATATAGATATGAATTCAATATATGTTTACACAGGAACTAATAGTCAATTAAAGTTTGATCTTGAAACCCATCTAAACGAGCTCATAGAAGAAAATCAAACAGTAGAGAGTATAAACATGGTTACTAGTTTTATATTACAAACCCTTTCCCCATCATTAATAAGAGTTGGAAATTTGGGAAGGTCTAAAATCACGACTTTAAATATAAGTTATATTGAGAGTTCTAACCCAAACAGTGCTGAATGCAATGATAGGCACAATTTACTTGGAATTATAAATGAATTTTTTGGATTATCAGAAGGTTTATTAGAAAGATTTGGTAATCTTGACCTTGATTCAATTTGTCACGAAATAACAAGTATAGATTCTTCTAAATTAAATTGTATTTCCCTAGCATGGGTTGATCCAAGTAAAAGTTATCCTAAAGATCTAGAAAAATGGCCTGTCACTGATGTATTTATCATTCCACCATCAATCAACTCTAATATAGTTGAAGAGCCAAGAACAGTTATACCCGAAAATATACAATTAAATGATGTATCAGAATTTTCAGAGAAAAGCCCATCAAACATAATTAATACAGAGAACTCTATTTCAATTAATCCGGCTTCTATACCAGTTTCAGTATCAATGAACGATCAAAATCAAGAAAAAAGTAAATCCTTGGAATCTGAAAAATCCTCCGTTTCAATATCAGAACCGCAGCAATATAATGAAGAATCACAAGAAAACAGTTCAAGTCGAGAGAAATCAAACATTTTTGATCCTGTTTCTGTTAAGGATGATGGCTCTCCGTCAATTAAATTAGAAAATAAACAACTATTAGATTCGCGAAAAACACCACCATATGATATTGAAGACCTCAATGAATTCATTTTAGCAAAGGTTCCAAAAGGAAAGTTAATGAATCTTCCATTTTTCCCTAAAATCCGAAAAAATATTTCAGAGAAAAGAAAGTTTGAATTAAATGAAATGATTTCGTTACTAAAGGGGGTGGTTGAGAATATAATAGATACATTTACGTCTTGGTCGGCATCCAAAACCAAGAAACACTCTGAAAAAATACCAAATATCGAATATAGACCCATGTTTATTCTAGCTCCACCAACTCCCAATAACAGAGCTGACTCTCTGCAAATATTGGAGAAATATTACCATATAAATGAATCAGTATTTTTATATACGAAAGAGGAGATAAACAGAATGTCTTTGCAAGAGGAACAAAAAGGCAGGGATGAATTAGTTGATGTTTTGATCAGTAAAGCGGCCAATTATTATCTAAATTCTAACAACAACCAGCCTAAATACGGGGACTATTCTCAATCTTCAACCCAATATGCCAACATGATTCAAGGAGAAAATCAGGGTCTCGACGAAAGTTAAGTAGAAAGAGGCTCCAGTGAGTCGTGAGCGTTCAGCTGCAATCCACTCACATCAAGTTCTAAATAGAGTTGTAACTATTGAAAGTTATTAGTTTAAAACGAATATAAAATATAATTAAGCAAAACTTAGTATAATACAGGTATTTAAATATATAAAACTAGGAATAAATACACATAAGTAGTACATTAATTTACTGTATATCTCTTGTTTACGAAAAAGAAATAATTTGAATTAAATGAATTCCATCTCATAGAATATATTCTAATATAAACTGATATTAAAAGTATTATTATGTTGATTACAATAGCAGTAATAGACGGAAATAAGAAATTTTGCTTATAGTGAGAATGAATGTATGAATCCCAATAATTGTATAATATTGTAAATAACCCAGCAACTGTTGAAGATATACCTTGAGTTAAGTTCAAGTATGTATAACCAAACTCCGTAGTTAAGAAACTAAAGGAGCATCCAATAAAGTAAGAGTAACAAAAAACACATAATACTATACCAAAAAGATGAGATAGGAAGAAGAATGGAGTAAAGCTGGAAAAAATCAGCAATATTAATAAAGATGATAAAACGAGAAGAATCAAAAAAAGATAAATCCCCATCATATCAACGAACATTCCAACAATTATAGCAGCGATATATGTAGTTCCCAAAGATAATCCAAATATGTTAATGATTTTGTCTGTATACTCGATATCCCCATTAGTCTGATTCAACAGAATACTTTTCATGTTAACTGTAAAGTATAGGCGTACGAACCATAACAAAGAATAAACAATTGTAAATCCAATAAATGTAACAGAAAATACCTGTTCTTTAAATGTAAGTGTCCACTTAAAAGGTACGTCCTCTTTGCACCTATTAACTTCAATTGCCAATCGAGAATTTACCAAAGAGTTTCTTTCTTCACTATTCAAATTCGGAAATGTTGCAGAAACTTGTGATCTTGATAGTGAAACTCTGTTACAATAGTCAGTAACAGGTGTTAGAAAAGGCTGAGTTGGAATGATGAAATAGAAAACGAAAATACACATAAGTGGCATCAAACAATTGATAAAAACAACGAATTGCGTGACTGTTATATCAAAATAAGGGAAAGTAAATCCTGTCCTCGAAAAGTAATCAACAATATTCACTATGAGTTGCATATATGCAAAACTCATACCCACAGAGCCACCAATCATTGCTAATACCAAATGCTTCCTCGAGTCATAAAATACTGAAACAGAAAATTTAGTCTGGCTCAAAAGCTGAATTGATATCCCCCAAAGACACATTCCAATAAAAGGGAAATAGTAACAATATTTGTCTAGAGAAAAACAGAATAGCCAACCCAAAATGTGAAAACAAGTAGCCAACAACGACGTATTTCTATTGTTAATATAATTAATGAAATATGAACCAAGGACCCCAGATAGCAAGAAAGAAGTAGATCCTAATGAACATAAACTGTTCATTGTCTTCAACCTTGCTTCATCTTCCAACCAATAATATGCATTGTTACTTACAAGTAAATACTTAACCGCATCCGGAAAAAGAAAGGGAGCACCAACTAAAGGAGTTGAAATAACATAAAGAAACACCAGGACATTCTCAGAAAATCCTGATTTTGTTTGGTTTTCGCAAGCGAACGGCTTCTCCATCTATTAATTGTGTGTGAATTACAATAAAATCAGCTCTTTAAACCATAAACTAATTATTTGTGTTGGCACGATAGCTATTTGACTACTAGATCAACAATAAAACAAAAAACTATCGTAAGAGTAATAACCACTCTTATTTATAAACATGAAGTGTTCCTAATTCATATTTTTCAGATATGCAGCTATAGAACTATATCCCGTCTTAACATCTGTTCAGGGAGAAACTGTTAAAACGCGCAATAGTAAGTAGATTTGGCGGCAACATTGCCGCTTGAATCCTTAGTTTATTGATACCCTTGAGACGATAGAACGGCTGTTTTTATTTTGTAACTGCATAGTAAAAATCAGATTGCAAGTATAAACAGTTTAATTTACCAAAGTAATAAGTATTCTCGAATATGGGTGTTTCTAGTGAAGTTTATAAGAATAATGTCTTAGCTTTAAGCTCAAGTCTTGAAAGTGGAGGATCTAAATGTTCCGAAAGGTCAGACGATCCCTGTCCGGGAGTATTTAAAGAAATGTTCGGAACAAGAGAAAATCCAACTGTAATTCCGTTTTCTTCCATTATTAAAAATCCGAAGATATACTTTCCACTTATTGCATTAACTGCAACGTTGTCTGCAGGTCACATACAAAACCCGGATGCTGCTAGAGAACTTTTCTTCAAAAGTGGTGGTTTTTCCTTCGCGCCAGAAATGATAGAATCTGGGGAGGCGTTTTATGCTATTAATAACGTCATTTCTGTTGCAAATGGTTCGGTTTTTATTGGTCACATGATATCTGGTACCATAATTGATCATTTTGGACTTCTTCCATGTGCACTTCTAGGCCATTTTTTGTGTTTGATTGGTTACTGTTTCATGTTCCTGCTCCATTTTTCATCAATCGTGTACTACATTGCCGGGATTTGTTATGGATTGTCACTTTCCGCTACATTTGCATCCAGGTCTAGGTTTATGCAAATGTTCCCGAAAGTGAAAAATTCAGTAGGGATGTTATTAACAGTGGGTATGGATTTCGCATTGTTACTTCCTCTTTTACAAATTAAGATCTCTGAATACTTTTCTTGTACCAAAGTTGTTATTATCGCGATGATATTGATACATTTTGTTTCGTTTATCCATCATTTCTTCATCTTCCCAACAGGTAAATTACCGGAAAGAATGGCAAGAAAATACGAGCCTCTGAACTCCGGAAATTCAACGGAAGTTACCGACTCCCTGGAACTAAGTTGTGATCAACAGTCTGATAATTCATCTTCAGATGGAACACCAGGATACAAAGAACTTTGCTGGCCCAGAAAACTATGTTCTGCTCCATTCATATCATTCTTCATATACATGTTGTTCTTCGCATTGTCAAGAATCAACTATCAATTGTTCTTCAGAAGTACATGTCTATTGAACATCAGCGATGAGCAGAGTGCAAAAAGAGCTGCCGACATTGGAAACGTTGCTTATTCTTTGGCATCATATCTGTCTCTAGTATGGGGTTACATTGTTGATTACAATGGAATTATCATTACTATGCAATATCAAGTGGCATTGTTAATTGCTGCATACTTCTCCGCGGGATTCAAATCAGTCAACAATATTATTCCTCAAATATTGTCAAATATATTTGCTGGTCTTTACACATGCTTTGCTAACTCCTTGACTTATAGTTTTGTGGCAGGTGTTTTTGGATATAATAACTTTGGCATTGTCCAAGGCTTAGCATCACTATCTGCATTTTTCTCTTTAATGTCAATAAGTTACTGGCAAAACTTCTTGGACAGCTCACTAATTAACAGAGATTACAACCTTGCAAATAGGTTAATAATGTACTTCGCCATCATTATATTTGCAGTGCTTTTTGTCTTGAGAATAATTTATGTGAGAAAAAGCAAATAAATTTAACTCAACATTAGAATAAAACTTTTGTTTTACTTAATTACTTAATTTTTTAATTAACATATTTTTAAAACATTATCTGTAATATGGACATTAACTGTAATGTGCGCTCGAGAATTTCTATCCTATAGAGTTCTTTCTTCCCAAATTTGTGACATCTTTTGAATTACATCTAAATTTAATAATAGAGCTCTTCTTTGTCATTTGAAATGAGTGAAAATATTATATATTTTACGCTTACTTAAAATTCGTACTACTAAGAGAAATGACACTAATTTAGAATTCAAGTGCATCCGATTCCCTTTAACTAAAAAAATAAAATACTAGAAATTACCTATTTCTTCTAGAACTTAAGTTGCAGGATGGAACCCCCATAAACTGTTCTGCAGTGTATCTTTTCAGTATCTTGCATGCCTCAATTAAAGCATCCCTTTGATCAACAAATCTGCAAGGGTACTTATCGGCTTCTGGATGGAGCCTTTTGGTTTTGTTGTTTACCCTCTTAACCCTACATGATTCCCATTGGTAAACGCTTCTAATACTTGCTTTTAACCTCGAAAGTTTTGAATTGTAATATTTTATTAAGGTCCTAATGCTCCTTATATTCTCAATTTTAAGTTCTTCTGAATAAATTTGATCCTCTTGTGGTAAAAAATTCGGCGCTTTTACAGGAACAGTAAGTGGGTCTAAAACTCTATAATCTAATAAACCTATATCTTCGTAAGGTCGCCTTTCGTATTTTTTGCACGGGTCATTTGTAGTTTGGATTTCTTCTGTGTTCATTGAAATTGTATTACCTATATCTACAATTTTCATTGATTCTGGAGTAATTGACGCTACTTCAACAACTGTGTTAATAGCTTTCCAAGATTCTGAACCGAAACTTGGGTCAACTACAACCATTATGTTTCTAGTGTGCAAGTCACAATGTACCTTGTATCCATTTTGGAACATAAACATCGCAGTAGTATAAAACGGAAGCCAAATTCCTCTCAATATTCTTCTATACCACCTCGCAACTTGAGTTTTTTGTTCAAAAAAATCTTTACCATACAATAAATCATGTAGGAAGTTTGAATTTCTTAGGGCTAGTATAATCTTAATGTAAGGTATTGCTTCTAGTTTTTCCGTAATTAACATATCGTTCATTATCTCATTACCAAATTTATCTTTAACTACGTAATATTTTGGATGTAGATTTACCCTAACTTCAGGGGTTTTTGAATTAGCCTTGTATGTATATGTCAGTTGTGATACTCTGAAGACACGCTCTAATTCAGTATATAATCTTGATGGCCTTAAGTTGAAATATGTATCCACTTTCGCAAGAACCTTAAAAGAAGTGATTGGTTGAATTAAATTACCATTTGTACAGTCAAATAGCTTTTTTGCAAGTGATGGATTCTTACTATCACCCTTTAATACTAAATTTTGAGGTAATACCACACAGTTTTCTATAACTGAATACTGTAATGTAGAAGATACGAACAAAATTCCATATACTAGTGCCGAATTTGCCCCTTCAAGATTCAACTTCCAGTTCACATATACTAAATCTCCTTTTCCACCATCTGCCACTTTTTTTGTCTCAGTATCTATCTGCGGAACAGTTATAACTTTCTTAACTGGATTATATTCGCATTTCAAAAAAAAGAATCTTTTCTTTTCTTCCCCTTTCAGAGCACTTTGAGAATTACAATATTCAACTACTCTTGAAATACTGTTAGCTTTCATTGCACTTATATTTCTTATCTCTTCTGCGGAACGATTTGCACCTGAATCTGCTGCTCTCTTTGAACCATCAGAGGATATTTTTGAACTTCCCTGGGAAACAGAAGGTGACTTTTTCCTCAGACTATGTTTGTTAGCCTTCAAACCTACTGCATCAATTTCTATAAAAATCAAACCGAACCAGTGGGTTACAAATAAACTAATCCATATAAATTCATGTATCCTCATCCTTAATTCCCCCTCCCAAAAGGAAAAATAACGTCGCTAAAAAGTTGCTTCTTTTCTCTTCTTTCTAATTTAAATTACCGTTATACCAACAATTATACTATTCAGCTTTAATAAGGTTCTAACTCGCTGTGGAAGCCACTATTTCCCACTTCATTTATTTAAAAGCCATTACAAAAGAATAGTAATGCGTGCGTAGAGATTAAATTGATGTGTGAACATCACACTAGCAAACATAAAATTATTGTTTTGATTTTATTTTTTTCATATAGACAAAAATACATATATGTCAATAAATTTATTCTGCTTCCGTATTATTTAGCCCCACTTATTGTAACATGACTGATAATTTAATCCGAGAAATAATTTCGGAAAAGATCTCGAGGCGCGCATACAATTACTAGATCAAATGTTAAATCATTTATTATATTATACCTTAGTTTAATTGCAAAAATATTAAACCAAGAACTTTGAAGCTTATTAACAATTTATCGCAATCTGTGAGTTTTTTATAGTTATTTTTATTTTCATTACTACTGCTTCTTTTTCTTTTTTTTCCTAATGCTTCATATGACCGCCAAAATCAACATATGACTTACGGTACACACTCTGCACACCGATATTCATGGTTTATTTTTTTCTAAATTCAGTGTGTACAAAATCATTATATTTTAAATAACATCATAAACTATTACTTTTAAAATGCCAAGTTTAATTTTATATTAAAATTTACTATTTTATAATGTCAAGGTTGTTACTTGCGATAAACAGTTTATTAATTTGTGTTAAGATCGTTAATGGAAGCCATAATGATTACATAGGTAATTCAAATATTAAAATTAGTAGAAATAATGATATTTCCAATGGTAATAAAGAATTAAATATTATAGAATTATTTGCAGATGATCATGCGACATTTTCCGATGAATCCGTTTTTGAATTACAAGACGATGAAAGTTTAAAAACTAATCCGGTTCATAGAAAGAATTTTGAAGAAGAATTTATTGATATTAAAGATAAAAGTGGCAAATTTTTAACTAAAATTAAAGATTATATTGATTCTGAATATTCTGAAAACGAAATAACAGAAAGAAATAAAAAGGTTCAGAAACCTTTTTCTATAAAGCAAATTTTATCGGACTATAATAGCGACGAAACTAAATTAATAAATGAATTCTATCTTGCATTCACATTATTGATAAGAAGAGGATTAAAAAAATACTTTTTCAAGAAATACAAACCAAGCAATATAAGATCAATGTTTGCAAAAAAATATGCACAATTGTTTGGTTGCAGTACTACTTCTGCACTACTTAAACTCAGAGATTTCGAAAGAAAACTTAGTCTCAAACACTCAGCAGCTAGAAAATTATTTTTAAGTCAGTTTAAACTTTTGGAGTTTACATTAAATTCATATAAGGCAAATATACACTTAGCCAGGAAATGGAGAAATCAACCTACTTATGTAAGTGAACCAATCCTTGTTGTAAATAAGGCTTCTTATAATAAAATCAGTTCATTGTGCAAAAAAGGAAATATTGACATAATTTTAATTACGGCTTCACCAGAAAATATTCCGAAAAAATTTGGAAAACCTGATCTAAATGAAAGTTATCTTGGTCTTCCAAAGCTGTCAAATTTAATACAGTCAATACAGAATTCTTTGAGTGGAAATGATGACGAGGTTTTTCCAACTTTTGGAACTACCGAGTGTAAATGGAGAAGTTCAAAAAAGAAAACAAAAACTATTATAAGTAAACTTTTTTGTTTCCATAGAAAGAAGAAACAATTTGTACATATCCATTTTTATGATGTTAAAAATGTGAACATTTTTACGAAGCTAATCAAAGGTATATTAAAATATAGACCTACTATAGATACTTTGGAAGCAAGGCCTTTGTTTTTAATACCTGCTTTACTGGGAATTCCAGAAATAAATCAGAAAGGTACCATAATAGGATTAAATTCAATTAATATCAGAAAAAATCCAAAAAAATACAGAACAAATAAGAACAAACGGAAAAAAAGAAGGTAAACACTTTTTAATTAGTATATATTGTTTTATTTTAACTTAGCAGGGTTAAATTTAGTTTGTGTGTGAATGAATTTTGTTAGAGGTGTACAGTGTGAAGAAAAAAAAATCGGTGTGCTAAAAAATAAAATCAATTAACTTGATTGGTAATAAATAAATTATGAGACACAAATGATAAAGGATTAATGCCGAAAAATACAAAAAATAGTGTATTATATTCTACAATTTATTGATGTGCATTATTTAAAATTAGTAAACAAGTAAGCCTTGTTATGTTTCTAACAAAAATTTGGCTTCGAATCACACTCATTTTGGCATTGTATAAATTAATAAGATGCGATGAAAATGAAGTATTTGAGGGTATCTTAAATTCATATGTTTCTTCTTATAGAGATAAATTCTATCCATGCATTCCACAAATAACTAAGATATTTAGTAGAAAGAAGTTAATATCAAATTACTATGACTTAATAGAAACATCGATACAAAAATTCCAACTAAAACACTTAATTTTAGATGAATGCAAGAGTGGTCTGATTAAAACAAAAGAATTTTCAGAGGATAAAACGGAATTTCTTATAGATAAGAATAAAATAAAAACAATTAAAAATTCAAAGATTAAAGATTTTAATGATTTTTTAGATGAGCTTTATCATCAATATAATAAATTTGGTCTGGATAATATATTTGGTATCTGCAAGGAAGTGAATCAATTTGGATTAAAGTTGAAGGAATATATGGAAAATAGTGGTAAGGATGATATTCAAAATTTGGAAAAGAAATGGAACAAATTGAGAGAATACATTGACAATTCAAGGGGTCACACTGAATTGTTGCTAAAACTAAAAAAAGAGATACAATCGAGTATATTAAATCATTTTATTGTTAACGAAAAAAATTATTTTTTAAGTACAGAGTCTGAAAAATTTAATATGGAATTTCATACAAATTTTTGGAAAAATCACTTACAATATTGGGAGCTAATTAACTATTTTAATGATTACAATAACTTACAATTAGTAGTTATCTACAACCTAAATTTATTAAAATTAAAGTTATTGTTGTTGTTGTGGATAAAAAATATAGAGGAAAATATTTTAAAGATTAATGAATTGGCTAAAAACACAAAAATTTACAAATTGTCACTTACATCTTTGGAACATTTGTTTAAAATAAAAGATAGGATTGATAATTTTTTGTATAATGAATTATTTTATCAAAAACTGCAGGAAATATACCAAAGGCTATTTTTGGATATAACATCGTGGATTAATTGGGGATTTTTAGTTGATGATTTGCAATTTTTATACATTCATTTACTAAAAAGTGGTTTTAAAATAAGGAGATCATTAATAGATTATTCAAATTCCTTGAATATGTATTATGGAATAAAACTTGGAAAAGAAGTACACAATTTTAATCGCCAGAAAACTGAAATAACAAAATATTTGAATATTGGTAGCCTTAACAATGTTTATGAAGAAAATAAGTTTGTTAATAATGCATTTAATACTAAAAATGGATCTGATATTTGGAATTCATTAAACAAAAACAATGTTTATAATATAATCGATAATAATAACATATATAATAAAACTGTGGTGGGAAACACACATGAGACAAATATAGAACCTAAAAATAATAGTTTATTAACTTTTGAAATACTTAGTGATATTTATACAGAATTAGAAATAGAATTAAAGAAAAACAATTATTTATTTGATAAAAACAAAAATTTCGTTAATTTGACAGATAAAATTAAGAGTGATTTTATGTTATTTTATGAACAATCTAATGTCTTTATATTAGAGCTTCGGTTGGCCAAACTAAACTGTAAATTGCTCTCTACAATTACGAATCAAGCTGGGAATTCACTGTATGAAGTTATTTCGAATTCGATATTAGGTATATCTAATATTAATGAAAGTGAGGACAAGTCACATAGTATAAAGCTTGCAGAATTAATCAAGGACATTGAATCTGTTAAGGATTCAATAGATGCAATAAGGGATGTGGAAGAGGATCCTGAAACAACGGACATATTTGGTGATACAGTTTCTGACGAAGATTTTATATATGTCCCGGGAACTATGGGAAATTCAAAGTCAAATAGAGCAAGCAGCTTGGGATTAATAACTCGAATTTCCATAATAATTAGTATGCTACTTTTGGCAATAATTATGTATTTGTTTAAAATAGGATTTTTCTTTAGGAGATATGTGAATTTAAAAGATGAATTGGAGTACAATGAAAGATACTGTTCGAGAGTATCTCTAGAAAAGTTAGAATTTGAATCATCAAATAATGAAGACAAACATTCACTATTCGAGAAAAAACCATATAAAATAGATAGGAGTTCAGGAAATATTATTTTAAAAATGAAATAGGTTAATATTATAAAAAAAGTCTGATCTTCAAACGTTAATCTTCTGAGATAGAGTATCATCTTTTTTAAATTTTGAACAAATTTTTTAAGGTAATATATATGAAAATATGTTATTTAATCAATAAGAATGATTTTACTTCTCTTATTAAGTGCCAATGCATATATTAATTGAATAATAACCTGAATATATTTTATTTGAAAATACAGTTAGTCTATTCTTATTGTTTAAATTTAACACTCTATACATTGGTTGAACAAGGGAAGGGATATGCAAGGCGCTCAAAATGGACAAATGCGTCTGTGGGGGAAGGGGATAGAACTATTATTGAGTTAGCATGCAGAAGGAGAGCGAACAAAAATAACTTTGAAATTGCTTGGGGACATGGGGAGTATAATTAAATTAAAAAACTAACATGGATGTTATAGAAGCAGGTGATGTAATTGAAAGGCCATCTCCTGAAATCTTTCGTTCAAGTAGATATTTCTCAGAATCGGAGATTAAATTAATAGGCCAGATAAAGCGTAATTTTTTGGATACAATAGGGTATATGGAATTCAGGAAGTTTAGTAGAAAGCATCAGGGAGTTTTTAGGGATGTTGCGAGAGGTTGGACGCTTGCATTTCTTTTACTTTACAGCTTTTTCTCGAACATTTTATTCTTTTCAACTTGCCCTAACTTGGGAGATATTGCAGATAGCGGTTCCTTCAATAAAGGTAGCAATTTGATAATACTCTGTGTTGAAATTAGTTTTTTGGTAATCACATCTTTCTGGTTAATAGTAACGCAATTTCAGACTGGAGTCGTTTATTCATTTAGACTTAGTGTATTTTTTACAGGGTTTTCTTTTCTTATTTTCATTTTAAGGACAACTTTAAGAACTCAACGTTTCCAATTCATTTTTCAGAAATGCGACTATAAATTATGGAATGGAGATGTTGTGGTTTACGACTTTCTTCCATTAGTTTATCTTTCACTTCAGTTCTTCATTGCATTAGTCTCATTTGTTTATTCCAGAATGAGGCCTATTATTGCAGTTTTTTATTTTAAACATCCTTGGTTTTTGAAGTCCTGGAAGTTCGTAAATATTGAACCTGTAGAATTAAAACTTTTATCATTTGGAAGAAAATCAGATGCGAATAGACAATTCCAAAAAAATGAGACTCCCAAGTCTCCAGAGGGAAGTAAGGCGAAAGATGCTGTCGATCACGAATCAACTTTTGACACAAGAATATTTTGGAAGATGGAAGAGAATAATCAAAATATCAGACTTGCTTCTGGGTATTTCATTGAAATAAAAAGGTTTAGCCTGAGAAGATATTTGAAAAAATTTAATCCATTTAGGCTTGATTTGTTGTTGACATTCAGAACAAGAAAAGACAGAGCGAGAAGACCAAATTCTTTGGAAAATCATGGATGTAGTATTACAAGTTGGTACTTAGGTGAAGTTAATGAAGATGGAAGGCCTCATGGATTTGGAAGATGGAGAGAAGATGACTACCATGGAGAAATACTAGTAGGATTTTGGAGAAACGGGCATCCTATTGGACCTTTTAAGACTAGAGAATGTAGGTCTGGGAGTGGGTTTATTTGTCTTAAATTGGGATTTTGTCGTACTGAAGTAAACACATCGCCGAATATTTATGGATACGCGGATATTGAATGTAGTGTTTCAGGTCAGTTTTTTAGAGGGTTTCCAATATGTCACATTTATCCAGCCCCAACTACAGGAGTTCAAAGAAGCCCTTCAATTTTTGCAAGAATAGGAGCTAAAGGGAAAGCTGCTATTAACGATACTACCCAACTAAGTAAAGATGTCATTGGTGCAGTTTTTGGAAGAAGGAATTTATCTTTTTTTTCAGGTAAGAAGAACAAGGAATATTCAGGAAGTAAAAATGTTTCAAGTGAAGAAAATAATTGCGATGACAATAATAAGTCAGTAAATGAGAATAATGAAACTACCTCTGAAGATAAAATTATCGAAGTTGAAATATCTCATACAAAGAAGCAGAATACTTCTTGTTTTAATAAGACAAAAAATGAACTCCCCAAAATTGAAGATAGTAAACAGGATTGTGGTGTGGGACAACAAAGGGGATTTTATGTCATTAGAAAAGTTCGCCAGAAATTAAGAAAGAATCAAAATAAACAGGAGAGAGAACGTGACATATCTCTATTGTGGTTGTTCCAAAATTTGTCTCCTCATCTTCCTATGTTTACAATTCATCCTAAAAATGAGATTACGATTTTGGTGGATCCAGAAAGAGGTCTTTATATTGCTGGTTACTTTCCTGTTTCTGAGGTACTGCAATATACTAAGCAAACAGGTGCTAAAGTTGCTTTAAGTGAAGAATATTCAGATAATTTTTTGAATGAAAATAGTTTTAAGAGTCAGGTATTTAGTCCGAAGGAATCAGTAACTGGCTTAATACCATATAGTAGTTCATTTTCAAGTTCTTCTGTAGTAAGGGCTTCTCAATATCCATTAAATAGACAAGATAATAGGTATTTGGAGTCAGTAGAGGTCAGGGTCGTTGATAGATACAGGAAGGATAATGATTTAAGAGAGGACGACAATGAACAAAACAATCAAGGAGTTGATACTATATACTACCCAGAACTTGAAGTAAAAAATTGGGTACACAGCGATGGTTTGCATGCTGCTGAGGCTCTTATTTTTATCCATGGATATAACAATACAATTGTAGATGCACTTAGGCAAGTTGGACAAATGATAGCTTTTGGAAATTTTCCAGCTTACATTAAACCAATGGTTTTCTCTTGGCCATCTGGAAACTCGTTTTTAGAGTATTTCATTGCAAGAAAAAATGCAGAAAATCCATTAACACATAATTCATTATGTCAACTTATAATCGGTTTAAGAAATAGGGGAATACGACATATCCATATTATGACTCATTCAATGGGAACACGTTTGTTTATTCAATCTTTCCCAAAGTTATTGTCAGAAAACCTTCTAGAGCGTTGTGAGTACCACGATCACAGAGTAAGTATTGCGCCTAACGATTATTACGGAATAAATCAGTCAGAAAGTCAGGCAGGAGGCTGTTCTACCCAGATGAATACTGGAAAAGTTCAAATAGTATCGATGACATTTTTGAACCCAGACTATTACTTGGACGATTTCATAAACAAAGCTTTTCCGATGTTAAGACAATATTGTAATTTAATAACCATGTATGGAGACAGTCAAGATGGTGCACTTAAGTGGAGTGAAATAATACAGGGGAGAAAGTCACTGGGATGCAATGTTTTTGGGTTACATTACGGCCCTATGTGTGAAGTTGCAAGAATAAAGACTCAAATTAACGAGTTTGACCAATATAACAGTTCCGATATCGAGCTTGTAAATACGGAAAACAGAAGCAGGTTAGACTTGAACAGAATATATACAAGGCAAGAGAATGCATTGTCACTCATTTATCCCTCGAGAGTAATAATGAGTGGTTACAATTCACAAAGTCCTAAACAATGCTCACCTCGTGCAAGTAATTCTGGAATTTTGGATTCTTCAAGTCCGTATGCAAATACGAAAACCCCTGAACAAAGATTCAGTTACTTGGATATGGATGTGATCGATCAGAGTTTCATTGAACAAAATGTTGGTTCCATGCGTCATAACAATTGGAATCTAAATAGAGAAGTTATCGAAGATTTGAGAGAATTAGTAGTAAGTAGAAAAAGAGCATATCAAAGATCTACGAGGCTTGATAAACGAGAAGGTAATGTATGGGTTTACAGGCTTGCACCTTCCTGTGTAACATCTATTTTTGATTAATTTATTTTCCTTGAAATTGCGAGTCCTGATTTTTCTTCTTATTATTATTTAAAGTGATGATGATTTTAATGAATTAATTATTTTTTCCGCTTTCATTTGTGTTTCATTGATATCATAATTTGCTCTCATTCCGACACTTTCTGTGGGATCTATAAATTTGTTGATCTATTTGCATTGGCGCCGGCTATAAAAAGGTAATTTCTTGAGTTGGAAGAAAGTGGTTTTGCTTGTAAAATGAAAAAATTTCTATTAAAATGGTTCTTTTTTATGTCTTTAATATGTGTAAAAAGATTTAATCGTTTTTTTTTTGCTTATGGAAGGAGGTACACAGAAGTTCAGAGAATTCCGTCGATGTTGCCACCTCCTCGTGAGGAAAAACAGACCTTTAACAGATATCTATACACATACCCTGCCGACTATGGTAACTATTATTTCACAAAATTAGAAGACAAAGCTTATTGGAAGGTTTTGGAGGGAGAGAAAAAAATCCTTCCAATTGAGGCCTGGCAGTGGGATAGAAAAAGCGAAAGGTGGATATGGGGGCCATTAACTAAACAAGATGGAACTCCATTATTACCAGTAAGCCCAGAATTGGAGGCTCCAAGGCCTTATGTAGGTCCAGTTAGAATATATGGTCCGATTCAAATAGATGACCTGCCAATTCCTCGTGTTTTGGATATTTTATGTAGACCATATGAGAGTTTAATAGGTATTAGAGCTTGGTTTCCAAACCCTGACAGTAGAGGGAGAAAAGATCTACGAGGGATTCAATTTCTATGCTCTTCTGCACTGGACATAAGAGGTAGAAGGTCTAAAAGTTCAACTTGGAGTAAAATAATGGGAAGTTCTGGATCAAACTTAAAAAAATACACTGTTCTGACGCGTCCTGAAGACCCATTTGTAAAGATTAGAATTTTTATAGAAACTTTAAATCCTATAAAACATCCCTCTCAAAGGGAGGTTATTATACCAACTTATCAAGGTCCGAAATTGGCTTATATAGATAATGAAGATGAAATGCTTGAAAAAGGTCCAATATATCTGATTCGAAAGATGACATTTAGGACTAAGAACAACCATTTATCGTTTTTAGGTAGAGCAGGTGGTGATCTTCCATCTGTAGTGGAAGAAGCCCCTCCTGGTTATGAACTTTCCGGGTTCAGAGTTCTGATTTCAGGTTACCCTAGAGGTACATGGAAGGGTTCCGAATTTTCGACATTAACTTATCGAAATTCAATGTCGCTAGGTTTGTTATTTGCTAAAACAGAAGATATTTTATCGAGGCCACAAGTGATCTATGGAAGAAGAGGATATGACTTTCAAGATATTAAATGTGATGGGAAAGTTACTGGTTTGCAAGGTTACTTTATGGGGAATAGAGGTTTAGTTGGACTTAAAGTAGAGTGTGATAAAGTATGGCAAAATGTTGTAATTGGTATAACTGAGGGAACAGATTATAAGGTTTTGGTGGGCCGTATGGTTAGTGCAGTTACCTTACATCTCTCTCCGGAAAAGTTTATACAGAGCCTTGTGATCTTCTCAACAAGTGGAAGACAACAAATGCTTGGAAATGACTGGATTGTCCCAACAATTAAATCAACCAAGTCAGAAAATGGGGGCAGGAGAATATTACAGGGTATATTTGCAGAATTAGATAAAATTGGTGCAATTTCAGGAATTGGTTTTCATTGGACCAAACCCCCTAAGGCTGGTGAGGTTGGAGATAGAGAGGACTTGGGATATTTGGAACAATCGGAGTCACCTGTTGAAGAGGATGGATCTATTTCTGAGTTAGGTTCTTCTGGGTCAAAAGAACAAGAACTAGTACCAAAGAGTTCTTTCTATGGACGTGTAGCTAAGGGTTGTCCTATAAAAGAAACAAGGTGTCCTAAGGGTGTGCCCTTGACAGGTATTCGTTTGATACTGAGAAAAGGTGAAGTAAACCCAAAACCATTTAAGATGTTTTTAGTCTCTCTTACAATACAGTGTGGAGAAGAGTTCTTCAAACCAATTGGAAACCCTAACCTTTTTGATAAGGAAAAGTTAAGAACATATGATATTTTAGTCCATGAGGAAGATCCTATTGTTGATTTCAAAGTTTATCTAGGTGACTTGGGGTTACCTCATCTGTTTGATATTAGATTTAAACATGATGTACTGAGTAAATTTGAGCTATATGGTTTTAGATCAGCAATGATGATAAAAAGTGATAGAATAGGTGCTATTGCTCCATTGTATAGAACTGCCACTCCAATAGATATTCCACCAATAACTGCAAAGGATATTAGTATTAAGTTATTTGGAGCAGTTAGACCAGATTCAGATCCTGATATAAATGTATTGGAAACCTCTTGCCCACAAAAAATTCCAATTACAGCAGTTAGGATGTGGTTTGTGAGAAAGATAGAGGGTTCTGTGGTATTTTCGAGGTTAATAGGTTTGAGAATTAGATGCGGTAATAAATGGAGGAAAACAAAGCTTGGTAGTAGTATGGGTGACAGGTTTGAGGCAGAAATTGGTGCAGGAGACTTTATTTCGAGGGCATTTGTTGAAAATCAAAGTGAAAAGCCTTTCTATACAAGTGGTATAATGCTCGTTACACTAAATAACAGAAAAGCAGCTTTTGGTGAAACTAGCCCGAATATAATGAAAAAGTTGGCCTCCGGAGATGTTGAAACTGAAATTTACGGTTTCATTGGACAAGAAGGTGCCGAAGGATTAGTGTCAATTGGATTCTTAGTCAGACAAGCACCTTCAAAAGATTATCCTAATTTCAAAAATATGGAGACAATGCCATATATTGTGGATGCTTCAAGTATTTTCGGAAATAAAAATGAAATTGAGAATGAGGAGGAGAGACTTGCAGAAAGAGGAGTGGTTGATTTTCGTCCTGGAGAGGAATGGTTCGGTCGTCGTGGACTAACAGGGTCTCACTCAGAGGAAACATTTTGTTCTCCCGGCAAGAGGTTGACTGGAATACTCGTTCATTCTTCAATAAAAACACCTCAAAAAATTGTAGGATTAACATTAATTTGCGATGGAAATCCATTACCTCCAGTAGGAAGTACTCTAGGAGACGTGGCTAGGTATGAAATTCCAGCAAATGAGCCAATTGAAAAAGTGGAAGTTGTTCTTAACAATGATGATCGTTCAATTAGTCGTATAAAACTCTTCAATAGAAACCACATGAAAAAAAGGATGGCAAAACTTCATGATAGGTATCTCTCTGGATTTGACGTTGAAATAAAAAGTGGTATAGTAACTGCATTATCTGCCATATATACGAACTATGGCGATTCAGGGCCACCTCCAAAAATAAGAGTAATACCAGGTTCTAATAAAGTTGGTGGAGGGACTGCACCTTTAACTGATAGAAAAACTCCTTGGGGTCATGCAAATTCAGATGGGGATGTTTCTACTGATGACGAATATTCATGTGAAGAAGGAACAAAATTAACTAGAATAACAGTGGCATACCAGAAAGAACAAAATTCTCCTGCTTATGCTCTTGTTGGACTAAGAATAAGTTGCAATGATGAGGACTACGAAGAAGTCGGTAATTGGGAACCGACAAATGGAGGTGAAATAATGGAGGAATCATTTGAATTGGGTGATAATGAATATGTTATCTCAATAGGTGGTACTCGTGTAGAAGGAACACAAAGTGTTGGAAAACTATATTTCGAGACCAACCTTTTGAGACAATTTGGTGAATGGCAACAGTACTATGTTGAAGCACCGACTAGAGGACATGGATTGTATGGATTCGAACTTTTGTTCGAGAAAACAGGTGATTATTCAACACCAATTGCTATGATTTTGCCACTTTTCCGCCAAGCATTAGATTCTAAAGAAACAGAAAAAGACACTAAAAACGCATCGCCTTTCGAGCTCCCAGGGTCCCAACCAGAATCATCAGAAGAAGTAGAGGAAAGAGAGAAAAAAGGGCTACTCAACTCTCCAACACTCACAACTGATTGGATGGGATTGGAAATAGATAATTTAGAAATGGATGGGATTTGGTGTAAAACCTCCAGATTGAAATTGGACGGAAGGATGACATGGGATGATTGGAGAAATTCAAGGTTAACAGGTCTGAGGATTTACAATGATGGTGATCATATAAAAGGAATACAGTTACAATGTGGAAATGCATGGTTGGAAGAAGCCTATTTGGGGTTAATCGGTCCTAACTTCCACTTTGATGTAATCTCTGATTGCACTGAAAGCGATGTAGATTACATTGAGTCTGTTGATGTTGCTCTTGATTCGAGAGGAATACCTGTTGGATTCAGGCTGTCAAGCAGTACAAAAAGACAAAAGAAAGCACTAATAAACAGTGATTCACTTGTTAATTGGCAATCTAACGCCCCCCAACTAGGTAGCTACTATGCATCAGGGCTGCATGTGGAATTCGATCCTGATACAAATATCATTTTCAGAGTCAGAATAGTATATCGTCCTATTGTAAGTACACAAGAGAACGAGGAACCAGGACTTATATTCTAATCTGTGCAAATTTTATAGGTTATAACATTTAAGTATTTTTTCTAGTATGTTTTTTTTATATCTTTCCTAAGAAAAAAGCGCTCCGACGCCGGGAATCGAACCCGGGTCGCATGGGTGAGAGCCATGTATCCTAGCCGACTAGACTACGTCGGAAACTGCAGCTGGGAGCTTAGTTTGTTATAGGTACTAGTTAATATTAAGTTTCGTGTCTTCTTTAGCGGTATTTTCTGTTGGCACCTACCTACCTGTTATAGAGGTAATAGGCGGGTTAATCTAATGGCCTTCGTTGACAATAGCCATAAAAATCAATGGAGCAATTTTGGGGATCAAAGAGAATTTATGTATTTAGGGTGGAAAAAGATAGAAAAAGAAGAAGTTTTTTTTGCAATAATTTTTATAATTTAAATTACATTAAAAGTAATTTGCTGTGTTTGTAAGACATTTGGTGTCACATTATCTAGTTCTTAAACGTTTTCTAGAGAGTCAACAGCATTTTATGGATCCATATTATCTTTCTAGTCGCATTGTACATAAAATTTGATACCTATAGTATTTTTAAAGGAATTCAATTAATATTCTTAATTAATGGAACAGACTTCTATAGTTCCATATTATAATGTAAGGGGTTATCCGGAATATGAACAACTGGCTAGATACAATGGTCAAAACAAAAATGATTTGGACTTATACAATAGAAACTATATAAAAAACAGAGATTCAAAGGCTGCACCATACGAAATTCCGGGTTGTCCAGTGTTCAGTGTATTTGTAGCGACAGTAGTTGGAGTACTGTGGCTCTTTTTTGCACTTACGCTACCTGCATATCACTATGCGAGAGTTGTATTTCCAATAGATAATTATGTCGATCTAAACTTTGGTTTATGGACAATTCATGTATCGTCGAACTGTGATTCATTTATTAGTTTTGATGCCAATAAAAAAATTTGCAGGTTTATCGTTTCACACCTGGACAATCTAAGTCTTTCAGATGCAACAAATTTTGTGTGTAGTCTCGAGGCAGGGACACTTCAACTTTTAAATTTGGGTTGTAATGAATTCCACTTATTGAGACAAGGTTCTGCTGTAATAATAATAATGTTTGTACTCACGATTATATTATTATTCTTTGCATCAATATTTTTACTTTCATTCTGGTTCTGTTATCGTACTAGACGTGTAAGACAGAGTATTTTTATGCTTCACTTTATTGCAGCACTATCTTGTGTTCTTGGAATTGTTGGTTACCTGCTTGTAGGTGGTCTAACGGTACAGCCATTTAGAGATTCTTCAATGTTTGGAATAGGAAGTGGTATCTTCGCTAGATTATTTTTTGTAGATATTTCTAGGACATTTGATTTATCTACAGGTTTTGCATTTGCTGCATTTGGGATGATTTGGGTTATTTTGTTACCATTATGGTCAGTATGTGCAATTCCATCTGATATTTGTGTTGACTCAATAGAACATATTGAGGATTCGAATTTAGAAGAGGACGAGTTAAAGAAACTTTTAAATTATTCTTCAAATTACTATGACCAAAGTAATTACTATAATGGAGGGGTGCCAGAATATAGCAACAATCAATACTACGGCGACCAAAATTTGTATAATCGTCAATATCCACAAGCTCCAGTATATCCACAAAATTCTTATTATCAATACTATAGGGGGTATTGACTAAATGTTTTGAGGTAGAATATTAAGTGACAATGTTATTAAAAAATTTGTTGATATTATAAATTAGAAACAAGTTAATTTATGTGTGATTGATATACTTTGCTCTAATTTTAAAGTTCGATTTTTTTCTAGTATTTTTATTTTTCACTCTTTTGCTAATCTCATATATTCATATTTACGGATTACTTTTATTATCAGTTCTGGAAGTGAAGATTGATTTCCAGAAAGACCTTTGTGGTGGTTGCCTGGTTACTTCGTAGTTGGGATTAATTATGGAGTTATAATTCTCTTTTAAAAACTCCTCACTCTGCTCTAATCTAAATGATATAAGTGTCAATTTAACATCATTTCTTGAATTTACGCAAATGTAATTTATATCATTTGTTCCTATAGAGCTCGTTATCAGAGTAGTAAACAACCTTAAAGTTTCATTTTGAACACCTAATGTTACACTTAGTCTGATATATGCGTAGAACGAAACGCTTGTTTGCATCAAGTTAATTTCCACTTCACCCTGACCTTCTTTTAAGGCTGGAAATTCAATAGGAAAATTAAAAATAGATATTGACTCGACATAATTACTGCGAAGTTTAACTTCAGTTGAATTGTTTGTTTCATCATGATATTTGCTCTTTTTTCTATCGGCTATTTTTTCCTCAAAGCTTTGAGAAATGTCATTATTGGTTGCCTCTAAAAGCAAAGGTAATCTATTTATATCGCTGTTATGACCTATAGTTGGTGCATTTTCGTGAAGTACAGTATTTAATAATATTATTTGCTTTTTTTTAATGACTAGTAAATATTTCGTTTCATTGTTATATGTTATATTGTATGTTATTAGTGAGTCACTTAAACATTCTTTGAGTGTGCTGCAACTTGTATTATTTGTTTGATTTATGAAATTTACTCCATTCATTTCCATTTTATAATCGTTTATTTCACTTTTGTAATTATTTTCAATTGGTTTTTTGAGTGAATTCTTGTTGCCTCCAATAAATCTTTCATCAATATGATTCTCATATGTGGTTTGATCCTTTAATTGTATAGTATTGTCTGTGGTATTATAATTCATTTCCCCGTTTAGGTAATTTAAAGTTTCATTATATGTACTCTCATTTCCCACTGAATCTTGTAATATATATGTGCTATTGGCCCGAAATGTTTCGTTGTTATCAATTGTTCTTTTCACATTCTTCTCTGGATCTTCAGTTGGACTAATAATCTTTGAAATTGTGTTATTCGATGTTTCTTTTCTTATATCTATTTCTTCTATTCCTGAATAAGCTTCATTACCGTTTTGACTTGTCTTGTTTGAATTGCTTTCTACTTCAGATGCTGTTTCCCCTTTTATTTTTGATTCAACGATCCTATCCTTCATTAATTCTCTTTCTTCTTCATTATTAAAATTCTTCCCAAGATACCTTCTTTTGTCGTTGTTTTTAACATAATTTTCTTTAAATCCAACTAATTCGTTTTCTGATAAATAATATTCGGTTTTGATACTTAAAACTAATCCTAATTTAATAGAACTGTCTAATTTTGCAACTTCGCCTCTACATTCATCACCCTGTTGTTTTAGTTCACAAATTGAGTTGTTGATGTTGTTTTTGTTACCTTCGTCTATATTATCACCTTCTATGTCATGCTTTTCCAATCTAACTCCTAAACCCTCTTTAATCAGGACTAGTTTGACAATTAACAAAAAAAGTATATATGAATTCATATTAACATTTGATGAAATTTTATTTACTAAAAATTGTTTTATTAAAAAATAAACCAGAATTCATGTCCTTTATAAACTGTATATCTATTGTTATTATATTAACCCTTTCAATAAATTAGTGCTTGCATGCAATAATAGAATGAAGCAGAAACATAAAATTTATAGATCTATTTAAAGTACACGTATTCCCCTCAACTACCAAAAATAAACAGCTAATTCAATAAAAAATTATGTTTTTATAGGGTCAATAAACAGTTCATATTAGGTAATAATACAGTGTAAAATAAGAAAAAAGAAGTTAAAAGTTATAAAAAAAAAAGAAAAAAGTGGGTAAAATTCATTGATTTATAATTCAAATTATAACAATAAAAGCCGAATTAAAGAATACAAAGATAAAAAATGCAATAGTGGTTTTAATATTATTATTTGTTCCAATCTAGTTTTGTGGATAAAATATGAAATATAATCAGCATTAGTATAACGCAAATAAGTGATTTCCCGCATTATTCCGTATTAAATTTTTTAATTTCTTTCTGTTATATAATCTGTGTGGAAATCCTTATTTAATTACTATCACAAAAATAACTTAAGGTTTTTCAATATTAAAACATTAAGTTATAATTGTTTGAACTTAATTCTACTGTGAATACCTTGTATTCCTCTATATATTTATTTTTTTAAACCAAAACTATTGGGTTGCTTTATTTCAGAAAGTACGACTTTATGTCTTTTGACATATTCTTAGTCCCATAACATTGTTCCTGCTAATATAGACAAAATATTAAAGCGTAATAATAGAACCTTAAATTATGAACGTGTCAGGTAATAGAGAATCAACTGATTATTTATATTCTGTCCCATTAAAAGGTGGGAAAGTGTGTAAGGACTCCTCTCCTATATACAGGAACCCAAAATACCCAAATGGGGAATTATCAAATATAGAGGGTTTAAATTCAAATAATTTGTGGGAATTCTTTTTAAATTCAGTAGAGAAATACAAAAATAATCATTGCCTTGGAGTAAGACAACTAAATGAGGATGGAAATTTCGGTAAATACGTATTTAAGACCTATTATGAGGTAATGAAAATTTCACTTAATGTTGGAACTAATATTGCTAAGTTGAAGTTATGCCCTATCCAGAAATATGACGATAATGATTATCAAAAGGAACTTAGTATTATGGGAATATTAAGTAAAAACAGGGAAGAATGGTATTTAATTGAGCACGCTTGTAATGCTTTTGGTATATGTTTGGCTCCATTATATGATACATTGGGTGATGAAAGTTTGAAGTATATATTAAATAAAACAAAGTTAAAGACTTTGTGTACTTCTGATGAAAGTATTGAAAAAATAATATTCATGATAGAAAATTCACAGAGAGGATACTTGAGTATTGAAAATATTATTTGTTTTGATTCTATAAGAGCTGAATTAAAAGAACGTTGTAATAAAATAGGAATAAACCTCATTCAGTTTAATGAACTAAAAGAAAAAGTATCGAAACAGGACATGCAAAATTACAAGCCGAGAAATAGTTCCCCAGATGAAATTTGTTCGATTCATTTTACCTCCGGAACTACTGGATTTCCAAAGGGTGCTATGTTAACCCACAGATGTTTTATGGCTTGTGTAAAGAGTTGTTTTGAACAATTATTTTCAGATAATGGAATTAATCTTGGTACAAATGATGCTCATTTGTCTTACTTACCTTTAGCTCATATTTTTGAGAGGCTTATTGTTATGAATGCATATCATTTAGGAATCCCTATTGGTATTTTTAGTGGTAATGTATCGAGAGTTATGAGCGATTCACAAGAGCTCAAACCGACAATTCTCATTTGTGTTCCTCAGGTTCTTTCAAGAATAATTCATTCAGTAGAAGAAAAAATGAGTGACTCCAATATTATAGTTAAAACCATTTTCAATAAGGCACTCTCTCATAAAGAACATAATTTAAAGACAAAAGGAGACCCTACACATTGGTTGTGGGACAAAATATTATTTAACAATACCAAGCAAATATTGGGGGGAAGATTGAAGGCAATTGTAAGTGGTGCAGCTCCTTTAAGTGTAGATGTTAACTACAAAATTCAAGCATTATTTTGTTGCAAAATTATTGAAGGTTTTGGAATGTCGGAGTGCATTGCAACATTGTCAACTAGATTCTTTTCTAACATTCCAGGAACAGTTGGTGGACCTTTCGGAGATATTGAGGTCAAATTGACTTCTTTAATTGAGATGGGTTATGATGCCACAAAGAGACCAAGAAAAGGTATATTGAAGATAAGAGGAAACAGTGTTTTTAAGGGCTATTTTCGTGATCCGGAAAACACAAAAAATACAATAGACTCGGAAGGATGGTTAGATACTGGTGATATTGCAGAAAAACTTCCCAATGGTTCATTCCGTATTATTGATAGAAAAAAAGCTCTGTTTAAACTTGCTCAAGGAGAATATATTTCTCCTGAAAAGATAGAGGGAATTTATCTCACATCGACTCCATTTGTTCAACAGATTTATGTTTATGGAAAATCAACTGATAGATTTCTAGTAGCACTAGTTTTTCCTAATGAAGCATCAGTTAAAAAGTGGGGTGAGAACAACAATAAACAGGGTTTGTCATTTGAAGAATTGTGTCAATGTCCCGAACTGTATGATGAAATAAATTCAGCTTTCAGAAGAGTAGAAGATTCTTCAAAACTATTTGGTTTTGAAAAAATACACAAATTCAAAATTATTCCGAAGATAATGAATAGTGAAAATGGACTTCTTACGCCAACAATGAAAATAATTAGAAGCAAGGTTGATTCTGAATTTAAAGACTCTTTGGATTATCTCAGATCTCAAGTATAGATTAAATATTATCAGTAATTTAAAAGTTATGGGTAAATCGTAGTAGAAATCGAATATAAATATCCAGATTTAGGGAAGCATATTTAATGTAACATTTTAGAGACAATAGGTTTTATTTAATAAACATCTTAAAATAAAAAATCTCACTAGATTTTGTCTAAAAAACTTAATTGATCTATTCCACAAATATACAATTTGTATACTCTTCATACATCTTAAAATGATGTTTGCCTGAAGATCCAGAATCACTTTTTTCAAATAGATTTTTTAGTTGATCCTGAAACACTTTTGCGTAGTTTAATGTAACCTCAAATGCCTTGTTTGACGTGTCTGATCCCTTTATTCTTTTGGCCATATTTTTCAAGGTAGACTTCATTGCAATTGGTATTTTTCTTATAGTTTCAAATGTAGAAGAAAACAAGTTGGTTTTTATTGTGCAGTAAAAGAATTTATTGTTGTAAAGCTTCAGTGGGAAGCGATTGAACAAATGATCTGCCTCTATATTTAATATAATAGTTCTTTTTCTTGGAAGAAGAGATATCGCCAATGCATTTAGAGGTATTGGGCCACCCATTTCTGAAACAGCAAATCCAAAATAAAACTTGTGTTTCCAATCAAAACTGCAGACCCTTCTTGAAAGCATTTTTTCCGCCTGATCAAATCTTGACCTTGTATTCACGTTTTTACTGGATCTCTCACATACATTTATGAATTTGTTTATAGTTTCAAAAACTACAGAGCACATTTTAGACTTTTTTGTCTCATCAAATTCCCATGCATCTACATTTGATAATAGAAATGTAATATCTGAATATGAAGGATGTGATTCGGGTAAATTTAAGAATAACGTCATGATATCATTAAAAAATTTACAAGATGACAAGAAAATAAAGTACAATGGCTTTGGTTGAGTAATGTCATAATTGCACTGTGACTCTGGAAACCTTCCAGGAATATGTTCTGAAATCTTCTTTCGAATTGCCTTCGAAATTTCATTTGCACTAGTGTTGATCGGGTTACTATTAAGTACACCGTTAATAATATCTGGAAGGTATTTAGAATTCACACCTTTCAATTTATTAAATTCAGAGCCTGGAAAATCAACTGTTAGAGTGTTTGGCTGAGAACCCTTCATTTCTTGTTCCATTCTTTCATCAATGCTGAAACCAAAAAAAGGGACTACCGGGAAAACAATCAAATTATTTTCATGATATTCTTCGATGCACGATAATCTCACATGAGAAGACGTATCATCGATCAATATAGTAACTATTTCATCAATTTTGCCCTTTTCCCTATTTTTGAAGGGAAATCTAAAATTTCTATCTTGTTCAAAATTAGATACCTTAATCAAAGATGGATCATAGTACTCATTCCTTAGTATTTCGTCTGATGACACAATATAATTTCTGAAAAGTTCCAGGTCCTTTGCTTTCCAATAAAGCAGATTTTTAAGAGGTCCTGGGCAATTCCTAAATCTATACTCCTCACCCATATGTGAAATAATGTTTTGTTCTTTTGCCTCGATTACCCTCTTAAAACTTTGATTTGTTTGAGAATCAGACTCATCTGCAAAATATCTATTGTATATCCTCATAATATCCCAACATGAATAACACAGCTTCTTTAATGACGATGATTGAAGCTTTTTTATTGTTTCTGCCCCAAAAGTAACAATGTATTGTTCTAATATTCTTGGATCATACTGTTTTCTCTCTTTAATTAGAAATAATAAAGTCATTGCAAATGGATTATATTTTCCAATCCTTCCTACGACAGACCCCTTGTTAACGAGGTGAAAAACATCCAAGAGAGTTCTATCCACATCCCATAGAAGTAACAACCTGGATTTAATATTATGTTGATCATCCGATTCAAAATCTTTTTCACCCATGTAATTAACTACCTCAACATCACTAAGGGGACTATTTTCTTCGAAGTCACTCATCAAATCAAATGTAGCATTTTTCAAATTCATATCTTCCCCATTTTCATTCGAAAAATGTCTAATTTTCTCAATATCCTCAAGCTCCTCAGATGCTCTTTCATTATACAAATCAGAAAAATCATCTTTTTTATTCAAATTTTCATTCTTTATTGGAATATCATGTGTACTCCTATCAACTATTTTTACATCAAATAATTCAGAACTAGGTAAGAAAAATTGATCTATTGAACTGAGAAAATGCAACGAATGGTCACAGATTCCCTCACATATACTGACTGATAAATCATTTATTGTTTCAACATACTTTTGAATAGTACCCATTGAACCAAATGAAGCAAATAAACACGAATCAATACAACAATCCTTAAAGTTTGAAATCCCTCTTGTACCACCCTGTCTCAGTATTTCTTCATAGAACCTAATAACATCAAAATCACGAAGCTTTTCTCCTATTTCTAATCGATTATCCAACAAAAAATCTGATACCAAAAGAGCCAATATTCCCAATCTAAACGGGGCAGGTCTAGAAACTTTGTAGATTTCGGGTTTATATGATAATGTATGATTGAAAGAGGTTATTTTTACTCCTTTAAATATCTCAAAAGAGCTCCTTTCTGATGTTCTCTTCTCGAGTGCAATTACAAACTGAGTTGATCTAGGAGCAAATAAATAAATTGAATTTAGGACAAAAAACAATAGGAATACTGCAACTTTGCTGCCATACATTTTGAAAAATTGTACCCCTTCCAGTAATTATAAATATTCACAATATATTTATATTTGCATTAAATGTTGAGTTTGTTGTTTAAAGAAAATATAGATTTTTTATAATATTAGGGATCACTACTTAACTATATTTAGCCTTTAATTTTTCAAAAGTTTAAAGACATACGCAAGAACCCTAATGATATTTATGTGACCATAAATTTCCTTCTCAATCTTGCATAATATCACCGGTCCATTAACATTTACTTCTATAAATTCTTGCAGTTCTTATATTTTATGTGACTTTTCTATTTACAATTAGATCATATGGCGGCAAAAATCAGCTAATAAGGAAAACAGCTTTAATATTAAAAAAATTAGATATAATTTATTGAATCATATAGATTCACTATAACTCAATGATAAACTAAAAACCAACATTTTCAAATTATAGCAGTATCATAGTATACACCGTCATTCAGCGAACACCTAATCTCTATTTTCATTGATTTCATACTCAATTCACTGTCATTTGAATTAGTAGAAATCGCAATAACAGTCTTACTGGAGTCAATTATTGCTGTTGTTGCGCCAAACCCGAGGATCCCTAACAATGAAACCTCTATACTCATCGTAGAATCCCTATTAACGACAAGAGGGATTGATAATAATGTGGGCGGAATTGTCGTATCCTTGGAATACTCTTTTGTGGGATCATCAAAAAAACTTTGATTTTCCTTTGTAAATGAAGAGTCCCAGTCAAATTGATCCATTAAAAATATATTGAATTCACCGTTTGATGTAAATTTACTGAATTCTATTATGGCATTTGCAGATGTTATTGTGTTTAAACAAGGGATTTTTGAGAAATCAAACAATATGAGCCCCACGCTATTTATGTTTACGACTGAAGTAGTAGATGACGAAGTCCATTTGTTTCTTTCTAACTGACCAAACATTTTATTATTTACTACACTCTCATGACTTCCTCCACTAATTTTCCCGTTTGAAAGTGCTAGTCCTGGACTCCACATTATTTCGAGGAATGGAAGTGATAAGGACAAATTTTTGTTATTAACATCAGACTTTGGTGTAACCAAAAATGAAATTAAACCCATGTTAAACTCATTTCGCTTTATTGCGTCAAAAACCAATTCCAGTACATCTACCCTTGTTTGCCCCCCTATTTTTAACTTGAAGTCTAAACTTGAAATCGTTTCCAATTCGCCTTTTTTACCTATTGATAGAATTTCCGTTGGTCTAACTAGATTAAGAGTATATTCTATCGTTTCATAGACTGTTAAATCACTTTCACTGTTATTTCTTAAATTATTTTGATTTTCAATTTCATTTTGTATTTCGTTTGAATCAATTGTCGACTTCTCCACTAGTGTAAAGTTCATTCTGAGCAAACTTTGAGTTGTAATGAAAGGTACTGAAAATTGGGATACAAGTGCAGAATTTCCTGAAATGCTTTTTTGATTTGAAATGATGCTGTCTGCTCCGAGTATATTATAATTTACAACATTTCCGCTTTCATTTAAGAATACCGTACTTGCAGATGCAATGCTTGGATTTGAAAACGTGGTAGAATTAAGGTAAACCATAGATTGATATGTACTTGAGGGATCGTATTGATAAGTTATTTTTGCTTTGTTTGATGTGAATATCGCACCGATATGATTATCCGGTAGATAAAGGGCAATATAAACATTACATAAACTTAAATTCGAAAGTCCATTAAAAAGTCTTGTTATATCAACTATTAGAGTTTTAATACCACTTTCAAGTGAGAATGGAACTTTAATTGTATTTAAAGGATCATCAAACGATTTTCTAAACTCGTTGTAATTCAGTTTAACCACTGAAAAATTAGGTCTCAACAATGAAATATATATATTAGTTGAAACGCTTCCTTTATTCTTAAAAACAGAAACCGGGACATAGATTTTTGCCCTTCTTATAGAAAATGCAACTCCTGCAAGGGAAAGTTGAAAACCAAAAATACCTATTGCTTTTGTGGTCCCTAATGAGGTTATTTGAACAAGACATTGACCATTCATAACTTTTGGGCAATAATCATTAAATCTGGACCTCTCTGCACTATCAGGGTCAATAATAGACCTGCCAAAAACAGAATATGATTTAGCTTGAATCAATCTGTTTTGTTGAATAGCTCTTTCACCAATACCTCCAGAACTATAAAATGGGATTGAATCAATATTAAGATAAAATCTTGCAACTGAATAAACCTCATTTATGAAATTTAACTTCATTGATGAAGTTGAAGGTGAGACTAATATCGTAATTTTTGTTATATCAAATTCATTAGGAAGAGATGAAAATAGCCCTACAATATCAACAGAATAGAATGTTTTTCCTGGAACAATACTAACCTCCACCGACGAGAAGGATGATCCTCTTAATATAGGTTTTGAGCTTTCTTCTCTGTAAGAAAGTTCAACTAATCTAATGCTTATTTTACAATTAGATTCTGGATTTTCAACTTTGAAATTTACCACAAACTTATTAATTAAACTAATACTTTGAATTATTGAGGTTTCAAATGTGTATATAGCAGATCCAAGTAAGAAGTTTTTTTCAGAAAGTGATACCCTTATAGTTGAACTAGAGGAAGAATTATAATACTTATAATCTGTAGATAAGGGCATTTCATTACATTCAAGATTTGGACATATTTCTGGATTGTAAATAATTCCCTCATACTTTACACACCTAATTATTACTTCCTCAGATATGGAGTTTAGAGGATTTAACGGAAATAACGATTTGATTTCCATAAAATTTGTCTGGTTTAACAAATCAAAAAATATATTATCTTTATTCAAAGATAGATATTTCAGTGGATCCTCCCAAGAATCAATTAGAGAATCACTTACATGTTCATTAGTTAAAAGGCTTGTTGGATCAAAAAAATCGCTAAATCCACAGTTCACACCAACAATAAATACAAAATATAAAATATAAGCAAAAAATAAATTCACCATAATTAATACTCTTTATGTGTTCTGCAAGAAATTGTGGGCTATAGACAAAATCTATATTACTTTAATATTAATATTAATGTTTTTTGGGATCGGCTTTTATATCATTGACTCTAAAAAGTTACGTCCTCATTTCTTGTTTAACATGGTTCCCGCCTTATTATTTGTGATTTAAATCAAAATATCCATTCCCATCAACCCCACTTACTACTTTTAAATCAATGAAAACGAGTGAAAGAGAAACATTTGATTTTAATTAGTTGATTAACAAAATGTAATTTCTATTAGATTGCCTCTCCTACTTAGACACCCCCTCGATCCTTAAAAATAGAAAATAATCGCATTAAGGCATTTTTTCCCTTTTTTCAATTCTGTCCAAATATTACAGGTGTTAGACCTCATTTCCCGGTACTCCAGAGCCTATGTGAATTAAGTAGATAAAGAACTTGGATTAAATTTCAAGCAGGCTCTCACAAAAAAGGATGATAGAATTTCTTTAGATACGTCTTGTGTTTAATGTCATGAAAAGTAAGATAATCCCACAAAATTGGATGATTTCAAATAAAGCAGGGACCTACATCTAAAGTTGAGCAATAAACAGACGAAAAAATTTCAAGGTACAGGTGCTTTCAAGAAGGAAGGTTTTATTAATAATGTCTTTTTGTTGTAATTTTCTGTTGCAATCTCACAAATAAATTTGGTCGAAATGGAAAAAAGGTGGGGGCAATGAGGAAAAAGTGAGAGGGAAAGGTATTGAACAAAAGGAGAAAATGAGCGGTAACTTGTATTGCTCATCTAAATTGAAATGCTGCACCGAGTAATAATTAATTAAAAAATAATAGGTAAGAAAATAATGTCAAAAAATTCACTTGTGTGTACAGAGCTTTTTGACACTCCGTTGACATTTGGGGATTACGAGGTTACTGTTGATCAGAGCAGAGGTAAGAAACACGCACTTACAATGATTATTGTAATAATAGTTGTTACTTTATAGGAAGTAGAAAAACACAAGAAGATCGTTTTTGTATTGGTAAAAATATTATTAATGGTCATGAAGATATCTTTTTTTTAGGCGTTTTTGATGGAACAGTTGGTGAGTTTTTTTTCATTTTAGATTAATCATTATAACATTTTTTAGGCGACTTTGCGTCGGATAATATTAAGGATATCATCATACCTGCAATGTTAAACACTCCAATATGGTATGTATATAATTTAATATCTATTATTGTTAATTAAAATTTTATTTTAGGAAAATTATTGTGGAAAAAATCAATAAAGACGACCTGAAACTAAACGAAGAGTTAAAAGACCTGTTGAGAGATTTATTAATATCTACATTCAAAACAGCAGATGATACTTTGATTGAGAAATGCAGAATTGAACAAAAGCACTACTCCTCCTCGACAGGTGTAGTTTTACTTTTTATCAAAAAAATACTAACAGTTGCCCACATAGGTGATTCTCGTTCAGCAGCATGCCTGAATGTCGATTCGGCAATACTTGGCCAGTTCCTTACGTTTGATCACAAACCTGATCAACCTCTTGAATACCGTAGGATTGTAGACAACGGTGGCACTGTAGAATATCTGCAGAATCATAACAATAAGCCATTCATTAGAGGTGGTGACTTTACAAGAAGAAGGGCAAGAGGAGAGACTCCAATGCAACTTCAATATTCCAGGGCGTTTGGAGGCAAGGACCTTAAACCTTATGGTCTTAGTTGTCTTCCTGACGTCACAATTATTGAGTTAAACAGCAATTATCATTCCTTTATAATTGCTTCCGACGGAGTTTGGGATATCTTCTCTGCGCAAAGAGCGTGTGACCTAGTGATGTACTCAATTGAATTTGGTATAAATCCTGCGAAATATCTAGTCGGAGCAGTTTTAAATGAAACGCGAGCTAAAAATTCAAATTGCGACAATTTGACAGCAATATGTATTTCCTACAGGAATCGGACACCACAACGTGTTAGTACACATAAATACTTAGATGGTTAATATATACGCAAAAAACATGGTCATGTGTTGGGGAAGATTATTTCTTGTTTAAATTATAAAATTACATATCAAACAATTGTTTTGGAGTAGTGAACCTGAGTAAAATATAGGTATAGTTATAAATTATTGATGAATGTTATTGTAAATATTCCTATCAGTGTAATATTAGGCAATTACCACGCAAAACTAATTTAATAAAATCTCTGTTTTTTAGTTTTTTCTCATTCTTTATAGTTTATGGAGGTATATTACCAAAGTGGATTCGCGTACCGCCTAAAGGCCTATAATTACTCTTCAGAGTGAAAAGTACTGTTGAATTATTTTCTGGACAAGATGTCTGACCAGGGACCAAGCAAGCTACAGAATTTAAAAGTATATATCATTGGTGACGAGGATACAGTTGCTGGATTCCTCTTAACAGGTATTGGAGCGAGAGACGCGCAAGGGAAAACTAATTTTTTAATTGTAGACTCAAAGACCCCAAAAACTCAGATTGAGGAGTCATTTAGAGAGTTTGTACAACAACCAGACTGCGGAATTTTGATGATCAATCAATCTATTGCTGAGGAAATCAGATACCTTGTTAATACTCACGATAAAATTATTCCAACTATTTTAGAAGTTCCAAGTAAAGACAAGCCTTATGATGCAGCAAAAGATTCAGTGATGCAGAGAATTAAGCTTTTCTACGGTGGGTCTCTCCCGGAATAGAATTTATAGTGAAATTTAATGTTAATTATAAATAGTTTATTTCCTTAGAATGAGAATTAGCTATGCAACATTTCATTTGAAACAGAAGAAAACATCCTAATTTTATCTAATCTTCAAAAAAACAGAATTTGTTTTCTTCTTCTTAGTTGCAAATTATTATAAACTCAAGATAATTTTATGTTTAGAAAAGAATTGTCAAAATAGTTTTGTTTGAATCTCAGCGATTTTATCTTTCTTTGTCTGACATTTTTTATTAATATTGGTATGGCGGATGAATTTGTAACCAGAAAATTTAATATTGCACCGTATCTCACTCTACACTTATTTACTCTATACTGAATTCTCTTTGATTCGGAGTCTAGGATATCCCCCAACCAGTGTTGTTCATTACAATTTACCTCTTTAATCAAATCGCTAATTGGTATGTGCTTTATCAAACCTCCTCTTGAACTATCTTCGGAATGAAACCATGTGTGTGGGTCATCTCTATTCCTAAAGTTTAACACAAATTGCTTATTTTCTAAGTATATTTGTGGTTCTTTTTGTTGAAAGTTTAATAAGAAATTTTGTACGTGATACTCTGGTGTGTTGGAAAAACATTTAATCAACTTTCTGCTTTCTTCCTTTATAGAACTGAAAATCAAGTCTGCATCTGCCTTTTCAGAAGAGCTATTATATGGAAATAGGGTTCCATTTAGAAGCGGTCCCATCAAATCTATCAACTCTGGTAAAAACAAATGTGTTTTTCTTTTTGAATCCACATATTCAAATTGAACACTGTCTGCATTCATATTGTTGAATTCAACTTCGCTAATTTGAACCTTTTTTTTGAATGTATATGTATTTCCTAGTTGTTCATCTCAATAATGTAAAATTATTTTTTCTAAGTTTATAAATAACCAAAAAAAAATATTTTTTTTTTTATTTTACCAATAAACTAATTGCTTTTTATTTTTAGATAGAAAAGCAAACGTAATAACACATCATCTGCTTATTGCAAGTGGCCGCCACACAAATCTTCAAACCCATGTACAGAAAGTGATGTCAATAAAAATCAAAAATTATATTAATTTATTTACATTAATTACTTAAATATCACCTTTCTAATGCATTATCCTAAAAATTAAAATAACTATCTCAATAATTATCAAAATAGATAACAAATGTATTATTTTTGTGAAAATACGCCTTCTTGAACTATTTTCCATCTTCATTATTTGTCTGTGTGCATTTTGAATTGTATATAATGAATTATCTACGTTATTATCTATTCTATCTACAAGAGACCCTTGTTCAATTACAATTGAGAGCATTTCCTTAAAAATTGAATGGAGTTCTGAAATATTTCTTGTTATCCTTGTTATTTCCTGGAATTCATAATTATACTGAATTAATTACTAATTCTATTTCACTTTGACAAAACATACCTCTGTATCATCGTCTTTAGATATTAATATTTGCTCATTTAATTGAGAGTTCTGTTAAAAAGTCATTACCGAAATGATATTATAACACTTTCTCTTACCTGAAATTCAGTTTTTACTTCACTATTACTTGGTAAAATATTTATAGGATTGGCATTTGATTTAAGAATATTGTCTTTTTTCATTATTTTAAATTCATTCACGAGTGGATTAAGTTGCGTCACTATACTGCTTTCAGCATTTCTTCTCAAAATTTTATTATACTTTGAATTAACAAAATTATTATCAACAATATTTTCCTCAGAAATGTCTTTTAGAAGTATTTCAATTTGCTTAAATGAGTTATATACCGCGTTTGTTAGTGAATCTATTTCACTTTCTGATATTTTCATTGTCTTATCCTCTAAAACACAAATCAACTTTTTCTTTTGAGTTTTTTGTAAATGTGACAATATTTCTTTTGCCCTATAAAGTTCTTCGAGTGCTTCCACATATTTATCGACCCAAATAGGTGGCAGATATCCTATTTCTATTCCTGTTATATTATCTTGTTTGGAATTTTGTATATCACTCACACTGTTAACTATAAATTCATAAGAAAATTAGTGTACAAATTTTATGTAATCTAGATGGCACATACCCCTATCTGAAATATTCTCTGAACTAAAAATTCCGAAACGATCAATTCTTCTCTTAGCATTATTTCTAAACCTTAGATAAATATGTGTCAAATCTATTAAAGAATTTATTTTCATTTCAGATTTAAATAGAAAATATTTATTTTGGTTTTTACATTGCTTCAAAACATGCGCCAAATTGGCATGTAAAATAGTGTTTCATAGTTTGTTAAACAAATATATTTATGTTCACGAGTTTAATTAAACGTAAAATACTGTTTAAATAATATTGTATTTCAAATGTATCTAATTTTAATATTTCTATTCCTTCATACTAATTGAAATAAACAAGATTGTATTAAAAAAATTTTCAAATAATACTTACCTTATTATTCCTTATTTCTTCACATCCAATTACATGTGTTAAATATAATTGAATGGTTTCTATAAATTCTATATGTGTTTTAAAGAACATAAATGGCCAATTCCCACCATAATCTAATTTACTTAATTTCCTTTCCAGTTTCTTCAATTCCCCTTGTTCTTGAATTACATCTTTGCTAACGTATACTATTTGGAGAAGCTTTTCTAAGACATTATCCGGAATTTCTACTTTGAAATCATTAAATCTGTCTTTTACAAATAAATCAGAGTAAAAGAGGCTTTCTTCATCAACTATATCACAAACATGATATGGTTTGATATCAATAATAGGTGTTTCATTGAGCAAATTCAACCCTGAAATAATGATTTTGTTATTAATTATTGATTCTATTTTTACATTAGAAATACCTATTCTGTTTATTACACTAGTTAAATTTGAAACTACTCCTGTAAATTCTATATTCAGGTTAAATGAATAAGAAACTGGTTTTTCTTTTTTTGTTTCAAATTCTTTATTTTTAATGTATATAACCCACAAATGACTAAATTCATTTAATCCTAAAATGAAATCTTTGTTATATTCTGGAAGTAATTTAATTACACCGCGTGAGCTTGGAACAAGTTCACCTTGTCTTGGAGCCTGAAGTTTGTCCGTCCAACAGCTATAACAATACCCTATTGTTTTAACAGGGAAAAATTCAATGCCTTTGTCTTTTATTATAAAGTCATTCACTATAAACTCATTGGTAGTTCGTTCTTTAAAAACAAAAAAGTTTATAAACCCCTTACTTCCAATATCTATTTTAAATTTAATTAAGTGATCAATATCTTTAAGTTTTCTCTTGAAAAAAAATATAAAGCAGTTTTCCTTTTCACAAAATTTTTTGTCCTCGATTATTTCTTCAATTATATCGGTAAATTTACGTGAAAGTGATTCAATATTAACATCTATAGTATCAGAATACGCTCTTTTTTCATTATTCAATGAATTAATAATCCAGGCTCTCAATTTTACCAGTACATTGCATGAAAAATCTCCATACATCTTTCTTTTCTGTTTTACAATACCTGCACTATCGTCCAAAAACTTTTTTTCTGGGTATCCCAGATCTAAATTCTAAAAAAAGAGTAAAAATATGAAAGAATATGACGCAAAACTAACATACATTTAACAATATCAGAACACCCCTTTTAATAATGCATTTTAAATAATCACAAAACTCCTGTTCCATAATTACAATTAAGTTGCGCCAGGAATACATTTATGGATCACTATTAAAAAAATTAAAATAACTACATTCAGAAATAATCGAGATTATAGTTTGAAAAAAAAGGGATTAATCTAATCTAATACTCATCTAACTTAAATCCTCTTCTAGATAAATTGTTTTTAGCTCTCAAAATGTCTTCAGCAAGATCTGCTCCACCCTTAGTAACATTTGAAAACTGGAGTAACGAAATTGAAATCGAAATTAAAGAGTAAACTCCGAGGCTGAAAACACACAAAAGTGGTGACTAAAAAAAGTTTTATTTTTATTGAACTTTTTTAATTTAATTCCACTTACCAGTAACCACAAAACTGAGATTTTAGAATTCAAGTTAATTCCAAAAAAAAGTAATCCAGAAATCCATGTGATGAAATACAACAAAAGTAGCATCACTACTTTCTTACCATACCCAAAATAATGAAGTTCTCTTCTCATCTTCTGTCCCATTTCATAAAGTAATTAAGTAAACAAAAATTAATGTCTTCAATCTGTCCCTCACTTTTTTCGCTTTCTTTTTCTCTTCCCGGATGTTTTATTCTGATTTTTTTTCTGATTCCAATATTTATGTGGCATTTTATTTTGTGGAAATATATTTCCGCTTGAATTCTATAAAACAAAATGCTCTCAGCTAGTATTAATCATTCTAATTCTGTAAATGCAACAATTTCTGAAAAAGACACTACCAAGTGTGAAATACGGAATCATCCAGAACAAGTGACAAAACAGCTTATTAATGAATTAGGAGATCCAATATTATTTGTTAGAAGTTGCGTACTTAAGGGAAAAAAGTACATTTCTCAGTGCAATAAAAACCTTGAAATTGCGATTAATCACCTTAATAAACAATTGGAGGAAAAATTGGTTGAGTTAGGTCAAGTAAAAACTATTTATAATTTATGCCAAGAAGTAGATGATTTGGAAACAAATTGTAAATCAGTTGGTGAATTCATTTCGAATTATATTAATTCTATTGAAATAAAATCAATTCCAATAATTCAGCAATATGAAAGTATAAAGGAAAGTATTCTTATTTCAAAACGAGTCATTCAAATACAAGACCTATGTAACCGCACAATTGATTTTATATCTTTGTTCAATAAACTAAAAGTTCAATTTGGATTGAATAAATGTTTTGGATATGAGAATAGACACGAAGAACTATTTCAAAAGTTACAAAATCTAATTCCCGAGACAGTAAATATGTCAAAAACAAGTAAAATGATTGTTGAATTGGAGAACATGGTAAACTTTCACCATGAAAATCAAATTGGATATAAAATTAATTCAAATGAAGTTCATAGCTTGGAGTTTATTGAAGAATTACAAGAAGAAATAAAATGCCTCAGAAAATTCAGTGCAATTTATAGACAACATGGGCACAAAAAATTAGTTAGTGGAATAGAAAATATGGATATTCCTTCCACTAGTTCTGGATGTTTAATATTACACCAATTTAATGAGTTATGGGAACACATAGATACATTTGTTGATATTAGATTGAAAAAATTACAACAGTTGTTTAATGTAAATGTTTTACAGAACTGTATTGAAATAGAAAACAGACCTAGCGAACAATTCATTGTTAAAGCAGAATTTATTAAAATATCTATTCTTTCTGTAATTGAAAGAATGCTAAACCATATAATAATTTCTTTTAAACAATTTGTATGTCTTTTAGATACTATAACTCATGAAAAATTAAGAACTGATCAATCGACTAGTGAGACAAACTTTATAGTTCTGTTTTGGGAAAAATCTTTAAAGATTATCAAGGGAGTATTTAATATTATTTGTACAATTAATATAAAACAAAGCTTACAAACTAATAATATAGATGAGATGTCAATAATAGGTGGTTCAATTAATCTGGAACAAATTCTTCATGTAATAATAAATTCGTACCCAGAAATATCAAATATGTTTGACTATTTTGTGAACAATATTAACAAAATATTTTCCTTTTCATCTTCTAAAAAAATTTTGACAAAAATAATTGACAGCAATAACATTTATGATGTGACAAACAAAATAAAAGAAAAATATGTTGATAAAATTAAGAACAAATTCAATGTTATGTTTGATGAATTACTTCCATCAAATAAATATATTGAAAGTAAAACTTGTGATATAAATGAAGGTGTTTCTCAAATTATTAATCATTTTTTTAGGGAAATAAAAATAATTAATAATATTGAGTTAAAGAAACAAATATGTGATTTATTTAAAAATAAATTATTATATTTTATTGTTTCCTGTGAAACAATAATCCAACCTGAAGGTGGAGTTATAAACTATACAGAATATGATAATATAAAACATTTTGAAAGTAGTTGTTCTAGAAACACAGAATTAAACTTTAGAATCTTAAATCCTACGCCATCAAACTTCCATAGAATTAACGCACAAATATCATATATAGCAGGGCTATTTTCAATAGAACTTGAAAATGTATTACATAAAGAATCATTGAATTATTGGGATGAAGTTGAAAAGGATAGAATAATTGAGTTACTTAAATCACTACAATATAAATCTGTTGGTAAATGGTTTTCATTCACTTCACTTTCAATAATAAATATTTGTAAAAGTTTTGGAGAAAAATCTATTTCAAAAAATCCAACCTTAGATATGTCAAATGAATCATCTCAAAAAGTAGAAGATAGCTTTGTACTTTTATCTCAAAAAATAGTCAATAATTTTGTTCAAGAATGGATTCCTGTTTTAAACCCTATTCACATTTGGTACAAATGTTTAATTCAATTGTCAAGAAATATTTCTATTATTTTCCTGGTTAATTTTATTTTAAGGGTTAACTTAAGCGAGAAAAACTGTTTTTTAATTGCCGATGAAATAGTAATATTTCAATCGATTATTTCACATTTGTTATTGGATCAAAGAATAAAAAATGATATAAATACAGATATTAAAATGGTACAAGATTTTCGAAGAATTCTTTTTTCTGATATAAAATCAATTAGAGAAGCCATTGAATCATTAGTAAATAATGGGGTAAAATATTCTAGTAACACAGAAATACTAGCGACTTCAATAAAAGAAACAAGTCCATTACTCTTCTCAATTCACATTTTGAACAGAATTTATTTTAATTTGAAGAGCGAATTAAAGGATTTGTATTCATTCTTCGACTTTTCTAGGATAACTTACTATCAATTTTATAACACTCTTGCATCAATAATGTTCAAGAAATTGAATTGCAATCAAAAATTTGACTCTGATTCCGATTTATTCATAATATTTGATATTTTTACACAAAACGCATCTGATTTACATAATGACCCAAAAAAAGTTTTTTCATTGATACACAATTATGTTGAATACTTGAGGTCGGAAATATTAAAAAGTGATTTTAATTCAGATAACTTAAATATTGATGACTTAATACTGATATTAGATTTTGTAGTTAATATTGATAGTTTTTATAGCGCCATTGCATAAAATTTAATCCTCTCAATTTTTGTATCAGTGCACAAAAATGGACTCGGATTGTTCTGAAAATGAAATGGATTTAAATGATCAAGTAAGTTTATTTTTGTATTAATTTATTCTTTCCTTGACTTTTCTAGATCGTCAGACAACTGCGTGATATTGCATTAGATGATGAATTAGAGGATGGGGAAAAATTAAGACATAATGTCATTGATTCTGGATTAGTACGTGATTTATCCTATGACTACGTTCATGGGAATGTAAATCTCGTTTTAGCAAGGGATTCTAAAGTTAAAGATTATATAAACAACAAGTTGTTAGAACTGGGATGGGTTAATTCAGTGAGAGTTTTGGTAGAAACTAAAAAAGAAACTGATCTACCCTTTGAGTCATCAAATATATTAGTAAATAAGAATGAAGACATTTTATTTTGCTTGAGAAAAGTCATAGACCCAGATTTAAACAAAGACATTGTTAGTTGCAATTTTGTTAAAGATTTATCATTTGATCCTTCAACTTCTAATGTTTATTTTACATTAGAGTTGACAACTCCTGTATGTCCAATGAAGGATCTGTTTGAAAAAAACTGTATAAAAGCAATAAAGGAAAATCTTGAATATATAAACAATGTAAACATTAATTTTACATATAAAGCAAATATCAATAAATCACATTCAAAAGAAAAAATACACAAAAACTTGCACAAAGTATCAAATATTATTGCAATTAGTAGTTGCAAAGGGGGTGTTGGGAAATCAACTATAGCAGTTAATATTGCATTTACATTGAGTTTAAAGGGTGCAAAAGTTGGAATAGTTGATTGCGATATATATGGTCCAAATTTGGAACAACTTATTCCAATCGAAAACAAAACCGTGTTTTATAGAAAGTCAAGTGAAAGTGATTCAGAGTCTATAAAAATTAATAATAGTAAGAGGGGTATTTGCAAAAATAACAACATTGATAATAACATTGAAACATTTGAAGGATTTGTTCCAATAAACTATAAAAATGTTAAATTAATAAGTTACTCCTTTTTATTAAACAATAAACACGATTCAAATTATAACAATAAGGTTTCAAGTATTATAAGAGGTCCAATTGCAGGATCAATAGTAACACAATTAATTACTGAAACAATTTGGGAAGAACTTGATTATCTTATACTTGATTTTCCACCTGGGACAGGTGACATCCAGCTTTCAATTGCCCAAACTATTTCCATCGATGGTTCAATTATTATTACTACTCCACAGGATCTCAGTATCTCTGACGTAGAAAGAGGAATTCATTTATTTAATAAATTAAATATACCTATTTTAACCTTGGTTGAAAATATGTCTTATTTTATTTGTGATGGTTGTAACAAAAAACACGAAGTATTTTCAAGAGGCGATATTTCAAGTATTTGCGAGAAATATGGATTAAAAAATAATTTTAGGTTTCCTTTATCTAAAGATTTATCAAAATGCATATTTTATTCGGATTCTCTTGAAAAAAATTTTCCTTTCGTAATTGCTGTAAATGAAACAAATGATATATTATTAAAATTTAAGACTCTTTGCGATTACATTGTTAGAAAACTGTCAAAATACAAGTTTGGTTCAATAAAACCAAAGTTTAATTTTGATAATTTAGAACGTATCGTATATTTTCAAATTCCTGAAGATTTAAACGACATAATAATCAATGAAAACCCCAAAAAAGTCTTTTATCACGATTTTAAAGTTGAATATTTTGAACTTAGGAAGTTATGCAAATGTGCATTATGCTACAATCCTGTTGAAAGAAAGCAAAAGAGCATTGATATAGAATTTGTTCCTCTTGAAATTGAAAGGATTGACATTATGGGCTCCTATGCTATTTTAATAGTTTGGGATGATGGTCACAATACCATAATTTCATATGACAATTTGATTAAGAAATATTGTGAAAAAAAACAAGTCAAGTTATGTCAAGAGTCTTTAAATTGGTAAAAAAAATTAAAATTCATTTTAAAAAAAATTTAAGTATTCATAATTATTCTGATAAAAATACTTTTAATTCACGTTTGTTATTGACTGTATAAATCTACAAATAAACTTTCCCTGACATTTTTTTATACGATTACTGAAATCAACAGGGCACATTGACCCCGTTTTTCTGGCTCCCCTTTGTAGCAAACAACTACAAATTGAATTTATTTCATCAGGCTTAAATGGTGTGTTGCCATCATAAGGTTGGTACCACCAATTTTTATCGTGTAAAAAATATGTTCCTATGGGATACAAACAAATAGGTGGTTCAATATTTTCAATTTCCCTAATTAGAACTGCTTTAACAAAGTTACTCATTTCTTTGTCAGACTTCCACTCAAGTTCGTCATTTCCAATATTTTCATCAAATTTATACATACCTAATCCACTGGTTTCCCATTCTTTGATGTAAGTCCCAGGTTTTTGTGTCAACTCAACTACTATTTGCCACCATTTTTCACTCGATTCCAACTTGAATGGTGCAGAATAAAGCCCAAAGCTTGCATATATTAATGAAGGAGAAGTAAAAATAAAAAATTGATCTGGAATGTGTCCCTGTCTTATATGTACTGTTATGTTATTCGGAATAACTAATCTCCTATCTCTAACAATGCTTTTAATTGCTTCGTGAGTCGTTCCGTGAAACGATATATTCCAATTTTTTGAAATTTCAGTTTCAAAAATATTCAACTTTATGGGGTATCTAGACCAACCTCTTGAAAAAAATAATTTGTTTTCACTTCCAAGCTCAATCTTATTTTTACATTCAATACGGTTACATGTTCTTTTATCCATATCGATATAGTCTTCAATTTCAAGGAAATCAATAATGACATCCGTATTTTTCAGACATATGCACGATGTTCTATTTTCTAGTAGATTATCTTGTTTTTCATTACCATAAAGGTTTAATGATTTTTCTTTATTATTATTATCTATCGATTTGCATTTTAATAGACTTAATTTGCAACCATAATCTACAGAACGATTTTTATTATGCATCTATTATAATTTGCACATGTGTAATTTGGTGATGATTCAAAAAATGTTATCAAAAAAAAAGAAAAAGAATTATATTAAATATAAAAGATAATTAAGAATCTAAATAAATTAAAACATACTTTTTAGATGGGTTCTGATATTTTAATTAAGTAGCCCAAACCTCTTTCTTACAAATAATTGTGTTTGGAATTTACCACATTTTGCATTAAATGGAAAGTTCAAGTTATTCCGAGCAAACTTTTAATTTCTGCTGAGAAATGGTCAGAACAAACAATATTGTACTTTGATTGTAATGATCTAATTAATATTTCACTAGGAGATAGGTCCCATGAACAATTAACCCTCTTTATTTTATTCCACTCAAACCCTTTTTCAGGATTTGACAAAAGGAACTTTTGAATAATATTTGTTTGTGTTTCTTTGTTACCAGTTAATAATTCAAAGGTAATAAAATTTAACCATGTGTCCCCTAATTTATTGTCAACTTCAATTGCCCTTTCAAACCAATTTCTTGCTTTGATGTTGTCATTTTTTTTCCAAAATAAAGTTGCGATCGCAGACAAAATGTATGGATCATTTTCGCACAGTTCAAGCGCAGAGAGATACTTTGATCTTTGATTCTTTTCTGGTTCAAAAAAAATACTTTCAGCGTACAATAAACCTGATTTTGGACATTCCTTAAGAGCCTTTGAAATTAATTGTGGTATAAAGGAGTTATTTCCTGCCTTTCTTTCGAGTTGGATCGTCTGTATCCAGAGTTCCGGTTGACCTTTTATTTTTGAACGAGCCAAATCAAGCACCGTCCTTGCTTTTTTCCAATTCATTTCATCAATCAATAAATCAACTATCGCAAGCCATAAATCAACAGATTTAGGACAGTATTTTACCCCATCTTCAAGTATAGAAACAGTTTCAGTTACTTTATCTTTGTGTATTTCATTGTGTACTTTTCCGTATAATAACCAAAGTTCCGGTGAGTTTGAAAACGATTTTACAGAGTCAGAACAATATGAAATACAAAGGTCATAATTCTTTTGTTTCCTTTCCAGTTGAATTGACTCTATCCATATATTTATAGTGGGATAACTTGTTCTTTCTCTTTCTAGAAGGGTCCTGGCACGTTGAGTTTCACCCTGTGAATTCTCTAGTTTGACTGCAGCAAGTATTATTTGTTCTTTATCCCTGACACTAGTATATCCTTTTGATAGAATGAAACGTGCTAATTCGATATTTCCATTAATTGCTTGGTTATTTGCAGCCTTCAACCACAAAACTTCCTTTCCTGGACAATGTTTTAATGATTCCTGTAAAACAGAATCTATTCTATCCTTTCCACCGAATTTTTCTTCGAAGTCAGCCCATTTCATCCAAAAACTTTTTTTTGCCTTTAGTTTTAAACAAGAGGCCTCAAACACTGCCCTTGAAGTCACTATATTACCATTTTCAACCAATTTATCAATATCTGAAAATAATTCGTTTTTGTTTACATTTTCCTCGTTGCCTAAAAATATTGTATTCTTAATTATAGAGTTGCATGTACATGGAAAGCCATCTTTTTCACATTGAACAGCCTTTTCCAGCCAATCTGTTCTTGAATGTACAAATCTTTTGGCAGAAAGATTAGATATACAACGCTTTATTATTATTTCAACTTTTTCAGTTTTATTCACACTTTCCTCAAGTTTTGCTGCAGCGACCCAAATTCCAGGATTTGTTGGCAGTTCTCTCCTGGCTTCATTTAATATTCTTTGTGAATCGTTATAACTACTAATAGATGCCAATTTCAACCAAAATTCTTCGTACTGCGGAACGCACTTGACTGCATTCGTAAGTAGATGTCTTTCTGATTCTGGATCAACTAAAGATATGGCTTCTTTCCATAATTTTAATGAATTAGGTATTATTTCAAGAGCTTTTTTGACTATAATAAGCTTTTTATTCTTTGTAGTCTCTCTATTCGCTGCCTCCAACCATATCTTCGTAGAATTAGGTACGTTTTTTATTGCATTAGAAAGTATTTTGTTAATGTCACAAGGTTTCCCTAATCTTATTGATTCTAACCAAATATCTTCATTCTTTGGACACATATCACATCCTTTATTTAATATTTCTCTCGCATGAGAGATTCTGCCTACAACTTCCTCAAACCTTGCGGCTGCTATCCAACCCGGTGCATGTTTTGGGTTTGTATTAATTATAGATTTAAGAAGCAATCTGGCTTTCTTAATATCAGAAACATCACCATTCATTTTAATGTTTATAGAATTTAATGTACTAAGATAACTATCAGAGTCAATAACAGACTGACCAGAAACATTATCCATAGCTTTATCCAACTTTAATGAGAGAATATTTCCTTTTGCAGTTCCAAGTTCATTCAATGAATCTAAGTAATTTATTTCACTACTACATGAATTGCTGCTACTTTTCTTCAAACTTTCAATGGAGTCTTTTTTTGTAGAATCAATAACATGATCTGGAATTGGGACAAAATAATTTGTTTTTTTATTTTTAGTCATATAATCATTTGATTCCGGGATCCCATCCCACTCCTCAAGTTTAACATCTCTTAAAGACCTTTTTAAATCCAAAAATTGTTGTTGAATTGTTGGTCTATGTTCCCTCATTTTCTTGATTTCTTCTCTAAGTTTTTTTTCTCTCTGAACCTTTCTTCTTGAACCAAGTTTTTCATCAATCATATTGTAGATACTATCTGCTTGTTTGTCTTCATCATCATATTTAGTGTTTTTAAATAAAACCTCATTAAAACCAGAAAACTTATCAAATTTTGTGTCAGAGTAATCACCGAAATCTGCTTCTATTACAATTGAAGAATCATCTCTACTTACACCACTTGCAAATCCAACTGCTCCACGACCTTTTCCAGGGACATAGTCTGGTGGAGGTTCACCAAATACATTATTCTTTCTAAAGTTATTTTTCAAAGAATTTAGTCCTAAAGAATAGTTATATTGTTCATTCATTATAACAAATAATATTCAGGGAACACCCATCCGTGTTAAAAAAAAAAAACCGCATATTAAACATGTAATAAGTATATATAATGTAAAGTTATTAATTCATGTAATTTTATCAAGTATTAATTCTGTATAAGCTCTAGGACCTTTTGTATAACTATTTCCTGTGGACATGAGCCATTTTTCTTTCACCAGAAATAACAATAGCTCTATCACTATTAATGTCAACAAAAATTAATTAGAAAGAATAAAAAGTAAACATACCACACTCTTCACTCATTCCCCATAAGTCCTTGTTTAGGCAAATTTCTTCAAATGATACTGGCTCATCTAAATTAATTTTTTTTAATCTGGAAAGTATAGTTCTAAAAATCTTACCCTTTGAAACAATATAACTTAATAGATCTTATTAATGTAGTTAGAATTGTAACAAAACAAAGAAAAAAAATTACCTTTATATTCATTAAATTCATCGAACTTTTTAATTCCTAGTGAAAGTAAGGCATAATTCTCTGGACAAGGAGAGAAAATATTACTTGAATTCTCTATGTTACTCCTAATCCCAATATATTCCACACCTTTTTCGTCAGTTGAAATAACTATTTCCATCAATAGCGTTCTTAATTCATCATTGCAGGCATCGATTAATTCAAAAATATTTTCAAAATAATTCCCGGTGCATTCCTATAGAAGTTATATTGTTTGAGTTGAGAAAAAAATAAACGTACATTTAGAACTATTAAAAAATTTGTGGCATCTTTGACACTCGTAACCTTAGAAAAATAATGATATAGAAGTGAAATTTTACAAACTATACCTTTACAAGAATCATACATTGTAAAAATAAAGATATAATCTTTTTTCTGTTATTCATTGAAATTCCCACAAAAAAAAAAAAGTGGTCCAAAAACCTACTTGCGGTAACATGAAAAAAAATAATTTGTATTTTAAAAGAATTCGAATATGATTTCTGATCTTGTTGTCAAAGATGAATATGGACCTGGTAATATCCCAAAAGCTATGTTTATTTCCTCTATTGAAGAGTTTGTTGGAGAGAAGTCAATTTACGACATTATAGAGAGTATTCAATTACTAAATAGGAAATATAAATTAATGGAAAACTCCTTTAAGGCACAACAGGAATCTCTTGTTTTAAAAATACCAGATATAGAATTAGCATTAGAAACTGTAATTCAGAGACAAAAGTTACTGGTAAGTTTAAATATTGCGTATACTGTTGTAAATTTTTCACTTTTTAGAATTCAGACGTTATGAAGGATCGTTTTTACTTCCCTATTGCAGACAACTTACTTGCAAAAGGGACTTCAATACCATCAAATAGCGTTTACCTTTGGTTGGGGGTAGGTTTCCATCTGTTTCTTTTTATTGACGTAATAATTTTGTAGGCAAATACCATACTAGAGTACTCATTAGAGGAGGCTATTGAAGTACTGAATTCAAACCTTTCAACTGCAAGAAACACAATAAAAATATACCAAAAATCACTGGAATTTATCAGAGAACAAATAACTATTCTTGAAGTAAACACCGCAAGAATTCACAATTACGGTGTAATGATTAGAAAATTCAAATCGGAAACGCAAACTAACAATAGAAGCGACTTTAAATAAATTTAAGGGATTCAATCTAGTCTCAAACAATTTAAACGAATATCTAACCTGGGTAAAACTACATAACGTCACTAATAAAATTCTGTAGTTTGTTCCAAATTAATAGATGGTGTCTTTATGCGTCTTTATGGACTCATTGTTCCCTTCTTATTACCTTTCTTTCCTATTAATGCCTTTCCCATCAAAGACTTTTCAATATGAGGGATAACACCACCACCAGCGATAGTTGCTTTTATTAAAGAATCAAGTTCTTCGTCACCTCTGATGGCCAACTGGAGATGTCTGGGTGTGATACGTTTCACTTTAAGATCCTTGGAGGCATTTCCTGCCAACTCAAGTACTTCTGCAGTAAGGTATTCCAATATGGCAGCTGCGTAAACAGAAGCTGTTGAGCCCACACGACAATCTCCTGGGATACGGTGCTTCAACATACGTTGGATACGACCAACAGGAAATTGTAAACCTGCACGAGCAGCCCTTGATGTTGGTTGCTTCTTGCTTCCTTTTCCTGAACCTGCCTTTCCCTTACCACCAACCTTTCCACCAACTTTACCACCTATCTTTCCAGAAGAAGTAGTACCATCCATTGCTCACTTTTTATATTTATTTAAAGTTAAAGAAAACTGGGTTTAATTACAAAAAGAGAATGAACTGATTTGATAATCAGTATTGCCTAGATTAATTTTCATGTGGACAGAGATTATGGGCGCTAAAAAATACCGCAAAAAAAAACTTTTGTATGCATGTTGGTGGATTTTGAAAATTTTTAACCGGAATTGACAATGTGGCGATTTTGGTGGGATGCTTATTTTATTTAGTACAAACATTTATTGACTGTATTATAATTTTACACTTTCTCTTAGTTAAAATCCTTGCTAATTTATATGTTTGTTGTAAAAGTTATTAAAAGTGAGATTACAATACCGTTAAGTGGAATTATGTTAGAATATAAACAAGTTTGATTATAAAACAATATTTTAGCTGATTTAGATGTTAGTTTATGAATTATAAAATTCAATAGCGAACCATTGTTTTCAGTTATTTTCATATGGGTCCTTGAACTTTTTTTTTCAAAACGAAAGATTGGCGCAATTTCGTGACTTCCTATTCAGTGAAGTGAGAATAGTCGAATATGCTAGCTCGGGAATGCAGTCACATTTTTAAGTGGATATCTAGTGTTCAGTCTGTGATAAATAGAAGAGATGGAAAGTCATTGTCTAATCTTTTTAGTGTTAGGAATTTTAGAGATTTTGATGGGGGTAACATTATTTCTCTATCTACACAAGATATAAAAGTAATTACTCAAAAACATTTTCAGAACTCTAGTTTAACATTTTCAGGTGCATTGCTAACTTTAGTTGAGAATTTTTTGGAATTAAATAGAGAAATATATAAATCCAATTGTCAGTGGGGTACAGTACTTGCAAATGGAACAGCTTTGCTCAATAGCTGGATTGAAATTTATCGAGATCCGGATGCAATGCCTTGTCAGTGGATCGTCCCAATACTATCGTCTACATGTCTTCTTATATCAAAAATAGGTATTTTAGCAGACTCTAAATTGAACTCTGGTGATTTTGAAGATGAGGAGAGCGATGATTATCAAAATAGATATCAGATCTCAGTTCTCAATTCAATCAGACAACAAATCGGTAAATTTAGGGGCGATGAGGACAGACAAGCAGGGTACGTTATACTAATGACTGAAAGTATTAAATGTTGTATGCAACTTAGAAACATGCAAATGGCTTCAACGTTTTTAAAGCATATTGAGTCTTCAAATATAAATTTATCGAAGGTTCCTCGAAGACCAATGGTATTATTTTGTTATTTTCTTGGGAAACTTTACATGCAACAAGATAGATTTACTCTTGCGGAAGAACAGTTGATGTGGGCTTTCGGCCATAGTGGTAAAAAAAAAACAAAATTAAAAAGGAATATTCTAGAGTGCTTAATACCAGTGAAGCTTAGGCTTGGATTCATTCCAAGCATCGCGCTACTTAAAAAGTACGATTTAGAACATTACGTAGAGATATCTAGGGCATTAGTACATGGTAACATCAAACTTTTTGAACTAGCACTTGAAAAGTATTCATCGATATTTATTGCACATGGAACAATACTTTGTGTTGAAAGGGTAAAATTTATTGTCTACAGAAATTTGATGAAACGTATTCGCAATTGGTGCTTCAATAATGTAAAAGGAGATTCAAATAAGCTTACTTTTTCAATATTCGAAGTAGGTTTCAAGTGGCAATCTGATGAATTATTTGATCAACATGAGATGGCATGTATTTGTGCTAATTTGATTAAATTAGGTTATGTTAAAGGTTACATTTCATGGGAACATCAGGTAATTGTGTTCTCTGTGAATGATCCTTTTCCAAGATTGAAAAACATTAAGATATTATAATATATAAACAGTTAAAAATTTATCTGTATTTTCATGTATATTTAACTGCAATTCTGAATTCAGCACTTGACTTTCATAACTATACGCTTTTTCATTGGTGATCGTCTACAAGTGTCCAAACTTGGAAGGCGTTTACGAGAAAATCTTCTCTGTTAGATAATGAAGGAGAGTCGTAAGTTGAACATGGGGATGACCAACCTCTGAAGAATTCTCCATCTATTGCCAATGAATAGGAACCCCCTCCTCCTATTGCAATTCTTGAGTTATCAGTGTATATATAAAAGCAATTTTTCCCACTCCATGGAAAAACACTCAATTTGGACCTTGGCTTTTGCTTTTCTCTTGCATCTTGTTCAATTTTACTTTCTAAATCGGTTTTATTCTGCTCATTTTTTGTATAACCTCTAACAGCAAACTCAGAAAAAAAATCGGACGACCCAATATTGGAAACTTGGCTACATTCTGATGCACCGTTAACATCCTTATTGGTCATTTGTTTGTTATTACTTGATAGTTGTTTATAGGTGAATACGAACATTTCTCCTGTTCCATAGTAATTCGCAGAATTTCTTATAGATTCGGAAATGAAAGCACCAAATACCACACCATCTGCGTCCCTTACTACTAAGATACTAGGCCCTTTACCGGATACTTTTCTGTAGAACGAACCAAATGATATGCCATGTAACTTGGAACAATATGAAAGCTGCCACCTTCTGAGTGCAAGAACTATAGGTAGATAAGATGTTATTTCATCCACCATACTTTCGTTTAATATCTTTCTCGCCCCTTCAGGGACTTTGAAGCTTGTGACCCACATAAAAGCCAACAAGTATCATTACATTATTTGTCACTTTGGCTATTAACTATTCGTGATGCTCGAGAGGATTAACTATCACATACGAACCGCCGAGGACACACAATCAATGGAGGGCTACATCTGGGGAGAGATAGAAACTAACGCCTTTAAATTAAAGAAAAATGAAATAAGAGGCAGTAAAATAATTTTAAAATATAATGGGAAATTTAGTCCTACAAACTCTACCAGGGCGATATCATATTCTAGTGTTCGCTCCAAGTCGTTGACGCCGGAGCTCGATCAAAAGGAATCCAAAAAAATGATAACGGCTCTAGAATTAAGATAATAGATCATTCTCAACTAGATGTCAATATGAATACCTCTAAAAAAGGAGTTTAATGTTCTAAAAAATTCCCATTTTATTCCTGACCAACAGCCCTTAGAATTTCTTGCTCCTCTCTAGATAACTTGCTGAAGACAGACTTTTGGGCACTTCTAAAGGCTTTATCCTTCGCAACCTTTTTTAAGAAGAATGCGTGCGATCTCTCCTTCCTTTTATCCTCTAAGGCGTTAATTGTTTTGGATTTATTGTATCCTACTAATGACGACAATGTTCCCAAGTCTGTGTATCTTCTTTGTGGTTTCAATCTTAATACACGCAAAGAGGCTGGAACTACAACACGTTTAACCTTATCAAATGGAGCAGGGCACCCATCTAATGTTGTTAGTCTAGCTAAGGCAGCTGCACCCCTGGATGTTTTGTGAGGGATCATACCTCTTACAGCTCTGAACAATATCTTTGACGGTGCACGGTAATGAAATGGCCCCTTTCTGGGATTAGTGTTCATACGTTTTCGTAAAAAATCCTGATATTTCATCCTATTTCTGTAGAGAGATCCAGATATATTGATCCCTTCACATCTTACCGCAACAATTTTCTGCCCATTTAACAGTTCCTTTGCAATGACAGAAGCTAGGCGTCCTAACAATGAACCACGACAATCAATAACAACTTTTCCCTTCGCCATCTTTGTCTGAAAGTACTTACTCTTAATGATTTTGAATTTTTCTCAGAGAAAAATGTTTACAAGGTTATACCGGGTCAGATTTTTTTTTACGAGGGCTTCAGAGACAGGCAAAGGTAAATAAAGCGTCTACATTAAATACCGCCATTAACCCGCCCAGACACGGGCTACAAAAGTCAAATTTCGGACCCGATGAAAATAATTTCAAGGTGTTCTCCCATTCCATGGGTCGAAATCAGCTATGTCAACCTCATGTATATTGTAAAAGTTTTTTTTTTCAATATCCATTATTAAGTTCTTTATGCAGTCAAAATATACGGACTTGAGTCCGATATTCTCTATTACCTTTCCAACGAAATCGTCTCTTTCTGACTCTTCTATAAACCTACAAAATCTTATTTTCGCCAATTTATCTACATCTAATAAAATATTGAGTTCGAATCTCCTTCCTGATCCGTGTTCAATAATTAAAGTTGACTTCCCAATCTCTCTGCTCGCAATACAGTTTACTTCTTTTGAAGTTATGGTTTTTTCGCTAATATTGGATTTCACTTTAAAATTGGGTTCTTCCGTTTCACCTCGAAATTCACTGAATTTAGATTGAACTTCATTTTTACATTGTTTATCTTCATTTATACAAGTTTCTGCAACTTTCTCATTGATTACAATACTGTCATCAGTTTTACTGTCCAATTCACTCTCTTGAATTCCAACGAAGTTTCTTTTATTTGAAATATCTATTCCAATTTTTTTCATTATATAGTTACCAATACTACCTGCATATTTTTTGTTTTTGTCGATTTTCTTTTTTAGTGCGTAACTTTTATGGGATAATCTGACATTTTCATTCTTTAATTCATTGATTAAACTTCGGAGATTTAACACACTATTCAAGATTCGCTTCTCAATTCCTCTCAGCTCTTCAATAGCAAGTGAACTAAGTATTTTTTCGTTCATAATAGTATTTAATTGTTAACAATATAATCGCCTATCTTCATGTTTTCTTGGGCGCTATATTTTTTTTTACCACTTCATTCATCCAGAGATTTTATATTCTTTTTGATGGATGTGATTTTCGTAAGAATAGCATTAGAGGAGCTATCTTTCTCTGGTGGAAATGGATATTTTCCTAAAGAACTTATTGATAAGGTACGCCTTAGAATAACAGACAATTTTAACAAGCATGATCTTCAATTAAAAAATACTAATATAAGAAAAACTATAATCAATGGAGTTATTAAACATCCAAATGTAACAGCAACAGATGTGAGGAATGGTAAAGTATGTTCAACTGAGTACGCTCTATCGAAGTCACCTGAATTTAATGGGATCAGACTTTATTCAAATGAATGTTTACAGAGACACGTTTTAAATTTAAACATTTACTCTAATATATCAGAAGTTGAAGGTAGACTTGCTGTATATATGGCGATTGCAGGAAAAGGATTTGAGGGCTGTTGGCAATATGAAATATCGAGGATGCTTAATATGGATCCAAAAATGGTTTTTCAACATTTAAAATCACTTTATAAGCATGATGTAATTGTCAGGTTTTCCATTCCAATGCCTGTAAATTACAAAAAAAAAATATTTTCTTCAGAAGATTCCAGCCAAATGTCTGGTGGTCACATTTCTGCAATTATTTGGCTTACCAGATTCTTTGACTTTAATCGTATTCCACGCGAACTTTCACAATTAATTTGGTGTCAGCATGTACAGCCTTTGAGTGCAGAAATAGTAAGGATTCTTGAACACAAAGCACCAGGAAAGATTGCTTGGGAGAAGGATATTAGAACGCTTTGCACAGGATTTTTGATTTTGCATGATGAAAATTCGGCAGATCATTTAATATGCTCACAGAGAACTGCTAACAAAGTTTTTAATAAGGTTAGAGATACTCTTTTAACAAGAAATGTAATACGTGTATTTGCATGGAACCCTGCTACAAAATCCTATTCCCCATGTCTATGTTTAAAAGATGCATTTCCAATATCAAATATTGAATATTCGAAAAATCAATTAACAATTAAAACTGAAGTTGAAGTTCCAAATATCAATGAATTATCCAGTTCTAACGAGATAGTTCAAAATAATTTTACCCCTTTTAATGACTTTGAAAAGTTCTCTAATGAGGGTGTCTTTTCAGATCTAGTTATTGAAGAAAATAGTTATTTTAATGTGAAAAATATATCCGAGTTAACCGAGGTAGACCAAGTTCTCTGGTTAATACGTGCAAGTAATAAAGTTGGGATGGTTTCACTTGAATTTGTAAGACTTATTGGTATAAACATTAAGAGACTTGGAAAATTACTGACAGATTTATGTAAAATTGGAATTATTTACAAGGTTCCTCAACGCTACAATAGAACATTTATGTATAGATATTACTATTGTTCAAGCAAATCAAGAATGGAGGATGATAATACCTTAATTTGTCAGAAAAATAACGGAATATCTTGTAACAATGAAACGTCATTGGGATCAACTTCGATAATTTCCAAAATATTTAATGAGGCATTTCCTAACAAAAATAATGATCTTTCAAACTTCACTGAGCAATTTGTCAGAAGACTTGTTTTAGCAAAAAATTGGATTGAGGAACATGGTATTCTTACGATTCCTGAATTTACTAAGTTATTTTCTGAAGCAGAAAATACACTTAAGGGCCCAGATAGAAAAACAATTAGGCGTGTTTTACTTAAGCTAAAAGAGATTGAAGATACAATAAAAGAAACATTTATATCATCTGATAAGAATACAATTAATCCTCAATCAGGTGACATCACAGTTTTCTTTTCATCTAAAAGGTTTACGGAAGAGGAAGCACGTGATTTAAAAGCACTCGAATTGAAGAATAAGAGGTCTATGTCGACAAAACATGCTATAGAAAAGAGAAAGAGAGAACTTTCTCATGTAGCAGCGATTGTCGATGCTTCTACTGCAGTTATTCCTAAACCAAATGATAACGGATCTAAAGATATCATTTTGAACGAATTAGATAGTACCTTGATTAATAATTCAAATAGTAAATTTAACGATTTGCCTGAGCCAAAGCTAATTTCTTCTGAAAATGGGGATGAAAGTGTTGTTGTAAATACCAATTTTTTGGTTGCATCATTAAATATAGAAATAGATAACTCTAACTTGAATAATTGTTCAAATTCAAAAAAAGTTGTCGGCATTTCTAATTTGAATATTCCTGGTACTTTTTCAAATTTGACTTCTTCAGAAAAGTTCGTTCCTTCTAAAAGAATAAATCTAGGATTTTCAAGCTTGGCAAGAGGAACTATAAAATTTGGTTCTAATATAAAAGAAATGAATTTTATTAACTTCAATCAAAAGATACTTGCACATTATGGATTTATTTTCCCTTTAATGATAAGACTAAAAGTTCTTCACTGCCACATTATTTCTCTTGTTCATGGTGATAAAGAACCTTATTTATTTTCAACAAAAGAAATACTTGAAGAGATGACCATTGATATTTTTCTTAGAGTAATAGGATTTGGGTATAGATCAAGTTTTATCGAAGAATATCTAATGTTTGGAAGTTCTGACTCATTTATGTTTGATTCAAATACGAAATTGAAAGAAATACCACAAAATATATATGAGAAACTTACAAAAACTCACTTAAAAAAGAATATCTCTGAATATGACCAAGCTGAAAATACTAGAAATACTGTTGAATCAAGAACTAGGAAGGCCACACATATTTTATTTAAAATGTTGAATTTGTTGGCTAAACTCAATTTATTGTCATGTGAAAATGAAAAAGATCAGGGCAATTCAGTAGAAGATGTTGAATCAAATTCAAAAGGTTCTGTTATTGACACAATATCAATTTCTAATTCAAAATGGAAAGTTCATATTAATGCTAAAATTCCACTAATTGTTAATTCTTCAGAATTTTCTCATGAAGAATTAATCAAGTACATTAAACACGAAGAAAAGGTGTTCAATTTAAAAGAAAACTCCGAACTGGAAAATTATTGGATGATGTTATATAATGAGTCTTTGAAAACGCAAAAATTAATAATAGAATTAAATCTGAAAGAATATTCGTTACTACTACCAGAAATGATCTTAAAAAGACACTGGAAAACTAATCTGTTGTTGCCACTTGAAAAAAGAAATTATTTAGAAGGCTACGCCAGAAGACTAGTTATTGGAAAAAATGAATCCGAAACAGGAAATGATAACACTCCTGTTGTACTTTCCCTGGCCTCACCTGAAATAAAGCGAATTTCTAATGAGTTATCTATTGCACCACTGACAACATTAAGATATTTATTGCGTGTTGTTGACTCAATTTCAGTAGGACAAAATTCGTTTGATGAAAAGGAAAATTTAAGAAAGGTTATTTTCCATCCTATAAGAGATCCAAAATATCAGTGTCATATTTGTCATGCCCTATATTCTACACATCCTGCAATAATTTCTCATTACAAAGTTATTCATAATATTTCAACAATAAACACATCAATGTATACTATACAAAGACCTCAGACAATAAGTTCAAAAAACACAAACTTGAATTTGAATTCCTCATTAAAAGTTCAAATAATTAATGAAAACTATATTCCTATCTCACTAAGACATCTAATAGAGGATACAAATCAGGAATATGAACATAAAATAGGAAAAAATATGAGAACTGATTTATTAAGGGCATTTTTGAGATTAAGTAAGGAAGATATTTCACTTTTATATTTCATTTTATTTATCAGCGAAAAGATTGGTTCGAAGTATTCAAATATAAATAAAATTAACAATTTAAAAAAACTATTTTTGCTTTGTAACGATAAAAAAAATCAGGAAAATAACATTTACACTTTACAATTCTCAAGAATAAAATCTCTGATATTGGATAATATTGGAACAAATAATTTAATCCTTGAATCCGCAATAAGATTTGTTTTTTCTTGTCTTAAGACAATTTATCCGTTAAATTCAAAGTTAATTGAAACCTTGAAAATGAAAGAGGGCCAAAGAATATGTTGGAGTTCTAATTTAAAAATAAGTTCTTTTTCAATTAGATGGAGAAATTTTTTGTCTTCACAATCAAATACCGATATTGAAATGAAAAATTCACTTATAAATGAAACGAACCCAAATTTTTATAAAACTGAAAGTATTGTTGAAACAGTTGATTTCAGTAGTTCAATGAACACATTTTCAGATACAGGTAATTTTTTAATGATTAATAGAATAAAATCAGGATTGCTTACGCCGAAATATATTTATGATCTCGATAATATTGACAATTTTTATTTTGGAATGAGCGAAGATGTTGTGAATAGTTATTTAGAACATTGTGTGAAAAGAAACATATTAAAGCAATTAAATAAACAAAACGAATTTAAAACAGAAGCTAAGAATTACTCCTTGAAAAATTATGCTTTTTCTAGAAATATGCTAATTAACTGTTTTGGAAAGTCAGTACTATGGCGTGAAATATTTGATCTTTGTTATGCGGATTTGGAAATTTCATCTTCTACCAGTAAGAGAGTTCCGGTTAAAGACAAAATTGATGGCCCATATGCTCTGAATCATTTAAATAATTTGTTAGATGAAAACTGTACCTTTGAAATTGAGTGGGATGATGAGGACTTTTATGTAAAAGCAACAAACAAAACAAATGAAGATCTTTTAAGGCTATTGAATGAAATAACGGAAACAAATTCTAAGAATGGAGATATTGATATATTGGAAGAATTTAACTATGAAATTAATCAGAGAGAAAATGATGGACTTGGTTTTGTAGAAGATCAACACGATTTAGGAAAGATTAGAAAATTATCCAAGGTAGATGAGGAAATTGAAATAATATCTAATACTCATGAAACACAGAAAAAAGGTAAAACAAACCCTTTGATTTCTAAAATAGTTGTTAATTATACAGGTAAAGACTCTCTAAGTGACAATAACATTAAAGAATTCTTAAATACAACAAATATTCCAAAGGTCCCGTTTATTGGTACTGTTGATTCTGATCCCATAGAAATTAATAAAGTACCTTATTATTTTTCAATTACAGGAATTTTAAATAATTATTCTGAACTTGAAATTAAAGAATTAAAAAGAAATAAAACTTTCGACCCTATAATAGAAATTATGAAGCAAATATTTGATATATTAAATGATGGCTCCGAAACAACGAAAATAGTATTAAATGTTATTTCAATGATTATTATAAAAATGAAGGATGAAAAACGATTCTTTTCTATTAGGGACATTGAGGATTTTATTCTCTTATTAGACAATAAATCAATTGAGACTTTCAGAAGAATTAGTTGTAAAATTGAAGACCCCGGAGTTGCGATTTACAAATTTGAAATTCCATTTACCTACCACCTAATGTTTTTCTTGGAATTTACTAGAATATGTACGAGGGTTCCGATTGGTGATTATTGGATGTACACGACCTATGATTTGGAAAGTGATTTTTTATGTTTTAATGAGTCCACTTCTGAATATAATTCAAATATTGATTCAACTGATTTAAAAATTCCGATTAATATTCCAACAAGAATATGGCTTTTATGGTCTTCTAATTCACTCACAACGATATTTTCTGAAAGTGAGGTTAAAAAAGTTTATGAAGTTATTAATAAACGGATTAATAAATTAAAAAATTTGAAAGACGAAAGTTTATATTTGCATATAGATACAAAATTTAAACCCTTTAATGGTTTTATTTCTCTAAATGGAGAAATCAACAGACCAATTTGTGGGATATTAATCTACCACATTTGTCAATCTATTTACAAGTCACCAGTCATTAACATTTCTGATTTTACTGACAAATTTTCGATATTCAGCCCTTGTGAGATCAAATTTATGATAGAATCTTTGTTGGGTGAAAAGTGCATGTTCACTTATAATACCGATATTATACTTTCTAGACCTATATATTCAATTCTCAGGATATTTGAACAATGAGTTACAAATATTAGAACTTATCCTAATTTATAAATTCCTATTAAAATTTCTTTTTCTGTTGGATTTTCCCCCTGATAACGTCAAATCTTTTTTTATTAACTACACTAAATACATATTCTTTGGAGTATAAAATATGATGTTTTTAAATTTATTTTTATCTTAATTTATTCATAATTTTAAAATCGAGTTCCTTTCTATACAAATTAAATTATTTCTGATAATATTTATCACAAATAATTAAAATTCACATGTCTGGATTATAATGGGGACTAACAGAGAAAACAGACGAACTTGTTTCATTTTTTTGATTTATCAAGTTTGCTCCGCCTATCAAACCTCTTGTTTCAACTCCACCATACTGGTTAATTGGAAGATAAAGTGGATATAGTGATGAGTTCGGGGAAATGTATAAAAATCCTTGGTTCGAAGGGCCTATAACTGAATTAATTAATTGAGGAACCTGTAATTGGCTATAGTTTCCAACACTAAATGCCTGATTAATTCCACATAAATTTTGCAAACTTGAACCAATAGGTACTGTGTTGTTCCTCAAAGAATCTATTTTCATATTTTGATTATTTGGGCTTGAAACAGGAATTGACTGTGAATATTGTGAATCATTTTCAATCTTGGCTCCACTATTTACAGAATTCAAGTTTTTATCTTCTGTGTTTAATGTTACACCAGTAATCATATTATTTAAAGATATACTTTTATCGTAATCCATTGAAACATGTGTAGTTCCTGACACGGAAAAGTTATTTAAATTGTCATTGAATTTAATTGAATTAACATTTTGTATGTTCTGTTGAAAATAACTAACTTTCTTATTTCTTTCAACAGAGTTTATTTCCATTTTTTTTGCATTGTCGAGATAGTTCAAGAAATCTTGAAGGTACGATGATTGCTGAATTAAAGGGTTGAAAACATGGTTTACAGGCATATTCGAGTTTTGATGCGTCATTATTTGTGGTAATGAATTATTCGAGGCTAATTGGTTGACAAATTGAATTTGAAATTTACTAAAGTCAAGTTGTGAAGAGATTGGTTCATTTGAAACAATTGATTGCTGTGATTCTGAATTGCTCTTTTCATCTTTTTCAAATGAAGAGGACATACTAATACTCAATGGTGTTGATTCTTCTGAGTTCTCATTCACACCATTAATTGAGCTGTTACTAACAGGTAAAATCAAATTTTGTGTTCCAGTCATTTTAGTGAATTCTAAAAATCTTTGCATTACTGAAATTAATGTTTTCTCTGCTAATTCAGCCGTTATCTCTGGACTGACTTCGGTTTCTTTAATTGATAATAGTTTCCATACTACTCTAACAGATTGTAAATTATCACAAAATACGATATAGTCTTGTAGTGCAAATTGATGACGGTATGAGTAATGCCAATTTCTATTTAAGAAACTTGTTTGATTGCTGTGTTTAGCACAGTATGTTTGTTGTGGACATAGTGTTGCTGCAAAATAGTTGCAATCGTCAACAACGTCTCCATATGCCTCGTAAACACATCTTGGAACAACTAGGCTTCCCCCCTTCGGAGGCAAGTGTAAAATTTTCCACTGACCTACTATTTTTTCTCTTTTATCTGCCTTTGGAATACAATCACAAGATGGACAAAGAGTCCATCTTTTTTTCCTTCCAGTAAAGCCAACTGTTATTACCGTTCGATCCATTGTATCATTCGAAAGTCTTGTACTCCTTTTGCTGAAATCAAATATATACCCATCTACCTCATCTTGATGAGTAACTGCATATCTCCTTAAACCAATCGTTCCTGGCTCGTAGTATGAGAAAATTATATTTCTTTCCTTTTCAGTTGATACTTTTTCAAGTAATTCTTTTTCGAAGTTGTTTTTTGAGTCGGAGAAACTGCAAAATGAGGGAACATGCCTTGGTTTTTGTCTGTGAACAGGCGTCTTGGAATTATAAGGCTTGCGGATAATATTGGTTCCACCACTAGAGTTATGTCTATGAATTTGTAAATTTAAGCTAGTGTTGACTCCATGAATCAATTGATTGTTTTTCACTGAAGCTTCATTCAAAGTTAAGATTAACTTATTGGGTTCTGGTTCAACCATTTCAGACAAAGATCGTTTAAAGGACTCAAACATAGAAAAATTTAATGAGATTTTAAAACTTAAATATTAACTTAAAAGATTATGATCTTCCTTATATTAAAGCTCTATTTAAAACCCAAAATTTTCCGTTATTCTGGTATTGAGGTTGAATTAAAAATAATGTGCAATTTACTTTTAAACGAATTATTTAGGTAAATTTAACATCTAAGACAATTATTTGAAATAATATGCTCGCTTTTAATCTAAAGACCAGCAACTTTTAGGTTAAAAATTTTATTAGGCTCTTCGAAGTAATATTATGGTTCTTTTATTAACCACAATCTACCTCTAATACTATGTTACTTACAAGTTATGGATAAAAGTTATATATCAAATTCATATTTATTTTATAAACGCACCCATAAAAGCAGTGGGTATATATGTATTATTTAAGTTTGTGGTACTAAACAGGTTCTATAATCGTGTGATGCATGCATGATTTTCGCATTAATGTCTCCAGTTTGTGTGCATGGAAGCGGTTTTTTCTATTTGCCTAACTGTTTTTGAGAAAAAATAAAAGAGAAAAATAATGAGAAATATTTTAAATATACAATATATTCATTATACAAGAAAATAATATAATGGAAAAAGAAAGTACTAATTGTTTATGTTTATTAATGATATTAAAGAGTAATTCAGGCACATTCATATTTTTTTTTTCATAATATTCATTTGCAGTTCATTGTGAGTGAGTATTCTCAAATTTAAAATTAGGAATCTCCAGATGAATATATAAATATAAATAAATATATATATATATATATATTTATTTATTTATATTTACATATACCGACCGATAACATTTGTTAGTCATGTAATTGTGCATGCTCAAGCCGCCTCCCCCACGTTGGGCGCTAAAGTGCATCATTACATACGTGTGCTAGATATTAATAATAGGATTCCGCTAAAAAAGATATCATTATCTGCCGACATTTGTGTGAGCAACTGCACGCATGTCAGGTTGCAGCTTTCGTATATTTTTTATCATTAAGGAGTAACAATATTGGCTTTTGGTAGTGGATATTTGAAATAGAAACGCTCAAGGATATATATATTTTTAAATTCAGAACGAAATATTAAAATAGAAAAATACATATTTTAGATGTTCATATTATTATTATTAAGTGATTTAATTAACAATTTTTAATTCATAGTTGTACTAATATAATGTAACATAACACATAGGTAACGACGAAAAGAATAACAGTGTTTAGCAACATAATAGAAGGGAAATAACGCAAAATTTTGAATTATCGTGTTGTTAATAAATTGTCATAAAATATAATATTATTTACACAAAATGTCAGATATTCAATTTGACTCTTTGGAAAATAATATTTTATTTGAATATGAGAATATTTCAATGAATTCAATGACAAATTTCAAAAGTAATTTCCAAAACTCGGTTCAGCGAAGAAATAATACTGAAAATGGCTTTAATAGAAACACTACATACGAAAGCTTCAAGAGTGGGGCTATAAATGGTTCGTTGGATAATGGTTCTGTTAGCAGGAGTGTTGGCTGTACAAGGAGAGGGGGAAAACTAAAACCAAGACATGTGCCTGATTTTGTCCTAATATCACCGGAAGATGTGAGTAAAATTCTCTCTCCTGTAACAACTTCAGAAGAGAGAAAAACAATAATGAATAATTATGAACTTGGAACAGTGGTATTGAGGAGACTTTGTATAAGTGAGAGTAGTGAAATTAAAGCATTTATGGATTCAATTCAAATGAGAACTACTGGGAAGGCTTTGGAGAGTCATGAAAGAAATATAATCTGTTTGACATTTAAAGGACAAGCTAAAAGATGGGTTTTTTGCCCTTGTAGAGGTTGTTTATTTAAGGGAAAAGCACATGACAAACTTATGGGGCATTTTAAAATAATGGAACAAGAATCTCAAAGTAATGAATTTCATATTTCTAAAAATGTATTTGATTCATATGGGATTTTTATGGCCTCGACAGGTTATTTTGCTGCAACCTTTTGCCCACAACAAAACTATTCTTCACATAAAGTTTTTGTTGGGCCTACAGTTTCAGATTTAAAAGGAAGGATTCACGATCGTTATATTTTATACGTGAATGATGCAAAGGTTATACAAATGGCTTGGAGAAGAAAACAGAATTATACCTATGATTGTGAAGAGTTGTTAAATAGCGTTATGTCAAAACTATTATGTAAAAAAAATGGAAATATGCAATTGATAAACCAAATAAATAAGGGTTATTCCGGACTTCTTTCTATACCACTTAAATTGAGGTTCCAAAATGAAGCTATAGAGATGCATTATAATTCAGAAAATGATTTGAATGGATTAAATAAGGAGGATTTGACATCTATACAAAAAAGAAACAAGAGAAAACTTAATAAAAGACAATTGGAAGAGTGGAGTATTACTAATACAGGAAAATTATTAAATAATTCGAATAACTTTCAGAGTGTTTATCAAGATAAAACAATCGTAGGAAATATCAATTCAAAGTCGAACTTTTCGTTTTCAAACTCTCTAGATGCATCATCTAATTCCCAATATTTCAATAATGAAAGTAGCTCTCTAACACCAAGATGCACAAAACAATGTATTTCAGATTCAGGGCATGAGGTTGATGGTGAAGCGCTTACCTCAACAAGGTATAAATGTTTACTGGGTGACGTCTCCACTGCAGCAGCAACACCAATAATGGAAAGTTCAGAGTGTGTGAATAGACAGTTCAATTACAATTCAAAAGTACTTGATTGCATACAATCAATGGGAAATATAAGTAAGATTGATTATAAATTAAGTGACGGTAACAGAAGCATCTATTCAAGTAATTGTAATTCACAAGATATTAACCAGTCAATACAAAAGTCACAACATACTTCCGTATTTCTAAATATTCCAAATCAGAGCAAATTGTCAATAAACAATATAGAATTGCAAAAAACAGAACAGAATGACCCAAAAATAATTAAAAACTGGATGAACTTGTTAAATAACGAGAATGATAACCCAAACATAAGAAGTAAGGAAAACTATATATATAGTGATTTTTCACAAAGTGAGACATATAGAAGCCAATTGCAACCAAGTTTATTGAACGATAGTACAAACTTTACTTTCAATCCACTTGTATTCTCTCCTAATTCGACGACCAATTCAATTTTGCAAGGTGCTACTGCCGTTGAAGATGAATCAATCAATAAAAATTTTAATAATAGTTATTCTTCAAACTCATCACTTTCAATATATAGACAAGCGTTTTCAACTAATGATATTACAACTCCAAGTTCTGCACTTGAAATTTCATCTCCAATTCAACAAATTACACATAATTTTATTCCTGGAGGAATGATTCAGGATCAAGGCAATCAGATGAATATAATGCAACAAGTACAGAGTATAGTTAGTCATGAAACATACGATGTATTTGGTGATGGGGTTGGAGGATGTAATGCCTGTGAAAATTGCTCAATTGATGGGTATTCATATTATTGCAATTGCTATAAAATTTCGTCAGAGGCAACATCTAATCCTAATGTAATTGATGTTAACGACACATCCGGAGTTTTTTAATAGATAATATGAAATGTGAAGTAGTTACATAGAAATTTGGGTTTTAAATTTATATTTGATTCTATTTTTAAAAGTTGAATAATAGATTATTTATAATGTAAATTTTTATTGTATTTCTGAATATTTGATATCCTCAAATACAAGTTCATTAATAGGTTTGGGTTTCCAAACGGAATTATGATAATTAGATGATATTGCGTTATTTGCGCATCTAACATTACTGGGGAGTGTCCAAATGTCCTTTTGGTTTCCTACAATTTCAATTAATCCACCTTTCTGTAGTGAAATATCGGATGCGCTACGTGTCTTCCTAAGCTGAGATGCATTCATGAAGTATCTTCCAGCCAATTTACCTGCATTAATCATTGTTAAAACACCCATTGCAAGTGGAAGTTGAACATCTAACATGTCGCTTGTACCTGCACCTAGCCTTTGCTCCTCTTCAATCATGACGTTTATTTCAGGAACTCTCTCATCTACAACTTTTTTAAATGCTAGTATTTCTCTTATTGACATTATAATTACAAATGTTGTTGTTATTGCAATTCCGAGTGCAAAAACAATCATCATCAATTCATTGAAGCCCTCAAATTCATGAAACTTGGTGAAGCCACCAAATGTACTAAACAACGTCCAGAAAACATAGTATGTAGGTATAATCAAGGTTGCATCTCCCATTGAAAGACCTAAGTTTAAAAAGTGCATCTGGAGCCATGTGGAAAGTAAAAAAAGAATTACTGCTAAATATGGATGTGGATGATACATCCATTCTTTTGGGTGGTGCATTGCAAATTCTGTCCAAACAACTACTTCTTTTATTTCAAGCACACATTGTGCACCTATCAAACCAGCCAAAAATCCATACATCATACTGATGTATTGGGGATATTTCGGAAGTGAAATACTTATTTTTGAATGAGTACCTGACAATGTTGGTTGATTTGGAGATTGCTTACAATTTTGTACCATTCCAAATGTTTCTTCATCAAGTGATTTCAAAATAGCTCTTCTCGTTTGTATTTCTTTCTCTTCATTATATTTTGCTTCTTCATTATTAATAACGATTAATACAGCCAAAATACAGATAAAACAGAATATAATGTATATTAGATAATATGGGTCTGACCATGACTCTATTCCGGTATAGCTTGAATGTTTTGAGTTAGAGGGAAGAACTGAAGCAATTGCGCAAAGACATATTCCAAAAATTACGCCAACAGTGGAAACTAATTCAAACAACCCAAAGTGCTCATCAAGTAGAGTTGCTGCAGCAAAAGCATTTGCAACTAGGCCAAAGCTATTCATTGGTGCCAAAATTGAGGCCGGGGCGAATCCAAGTGCAATGATATGAATAATTGCACCAAAACCATAGGATACAACACCAATCCACCACGTAACCTCATTATACGCCATACTAGAAGTACTAGACTGTGATTTATCACCATACTTTTGCTGCTGGAGGTGCAATCCCTTCTTCATATAAGCATTACCAAATGCCATAAAACATGATCCCACAATAGTTAGGAAAATACCCAAAGTCAAACTTAGTACTGGGAAGTTTGTGGATATAGTTCTAATATAATTTTCACTGGTCATCTGGAAAGCTAGATTATTTAATTTGAATGAAATTCAATATTATATATCTCATTACAAGCAAATATAAGAAGGGATATAATTCAAAAACAGGAAAAGTGTGTAAGTATATTTACTAGACATGACGTACTCTAAAGAATTTGAATATCATCTCTGACGATAATTGCTTTTGAGCGTGATATAACTAACTTTATTATTAGAATGATACTCTGTATGAGTATCCGCAACTTTTTTAATGATTTCCTGTATTTCTTCAAAATATTTGTTTTTCTTTTTTACTTTCATTGCATCTAAAAATGGCTTAATTTGCATTCTTCCTCCCGCTAGACTTAGTTTTCTGATAACCTCATCTTCTAAAGACCTATTACCTGTGTTCATTGAAGATAAAACCGTTGGAGATTTATTTTCTTTAAATTGAATTTCTGAATTGGATTTTTGCTGTGAAGAACTAGTTTCTGCCATATTTTGTACTGAACTACTAATGTTGCTTTTAATTTCAAGCTCTTCATCGATCTCATCTGAATAAACATTTAATTCCTCATCCGCTTCCATATCTTGTTGATTAGCTATCATAGTTTTTAGGCTTTGACCATATTCAGTCAACATTCCATCGGGGCCTTCTTCATCCTCAGAGTTAAAATTAGCATTAATTATTTCAGGATTGTGTTCATCTTCATAGTTCTGATCGAATTCACCTTTTTCAATGTACTCTTCGTCATCACTCATTTTCCCGTCCTTATCGTAATCCCAATCTTCATCATTCTTTAAAGTTGTTAATGAAAGTGCAGATCCAACAAAAAGAGAATCATCTTTAGATTTTTCTTTATTAAAAAATGCGGAAATCTTTCTTCTCTTTTCCTGTTGTCTTAATCCAAAGTCCTCGTCATATATATCATCAAGTCTGTCATTTATCTCTTGTTTACAAGTACTCTCCTTTGAGCTATTTTGCGGGGCATTAACATTTATCGCCAGGATATTTGAGTCTTCTTCTTTTTCAATTTTTGTCACTGAATTACTGGATGACTCTAAAATACGTGCAGAGACAACTGCTTCTCTCACAATATGATCACGTTTGATATTTTCTGCAATATCGGAGCTCCCTTCGTATTTGCCATTGATATTTGGTTCAAACACAAATAAACCATCCAGTATCTTAGCTTCGTAGAAAGTTCCTCTGTCAATAACAGCTAAATAATTCGAGTTTTTGAGAGAAATAGGGTTTCCGATACAATTCCTTGAGTTACTGTCCCTGATTTGAACATTTATCTGATTAAAGTTGTAGTTATTTGCAATATCGAAATTTTCACATTTTACATTACAAGTATCAGAACCCTGAAAAAAAAGTTAGAGGAATAATTTTATAATTCGTTCAAACTTACTTCCTTTTGTGGTAAGTAATCTATTAACAAAACTCCAGACATATTTTGTGTATGTGTAGGAACGCTAAATCTTCCAAAAAAACACTTACTTGAGTCCTCTGTACTCATTAGTATGGGTTTTTCGGGTTTAAATTCAATTTCATCGAAGTATTCATAAAACTCATCTGAAGAGTCTTTAGAAGTTGCCATCTTGGAAGTTTGCAAAGTTAGGAAAATTAAACATACAGAAAAAAAATTAATGGCGGCAAATAGATTTCAGATAAAATAACAATTATGAAACTAGTGAGTCGAAATCGAAATTCTCGTCCAACCTACGACCTTTGTTCACCGAAGAAGTTTTGTCACTCTTTACAGTAGCGAATCTGTTAATTGAAATTCGTACTGGATTTATTTTTTGATCCTGAGTTTTGCTTATTTTTGTTTCTAAAAAAGAATCATCTTTTTCTATGTTATGTGCAATGTCGCAAGGTACTCCAGATAGAAGTTTGGCATCATCTTTATTTAAAATAGACTTCTCAATATTCATAGTTTCTGTGTCTAATAATTGTTTGTATCTAGTACCATAAACAGAGTTTGCATATTCACGTGTTTTGGAACAGAATTCTGTTCCAAAGAATCTCTTAAAAAAACTTCTAGCACGCGAGTTTCCACCAATTTCAATTCTTGCTAACTGTAACAAGGTGAATTTATCAAGATCTGCAGACCTAACAAAGCTAATATGAACACCCATTTTTCTGTGGTCTGAGGAACAGTTGAGACAAATAAAAATGGCGAAGGAGAGTGAAAGCCATGTTGGGTTTCTGCTTTCACAATCAAAGCAAACTCTATTTTCAGACCTATTCTTTACATTATGAAAAAATTTGTCCCTGAATCTGTCAGAAACGAAACCCTTCTCATCAATGTTGTCTTCAGTAATATCAGAAATAATCATTATTAATGAAACTTGGCTATTTTCGCGCCAATAAAACTCACTTTGAGTATTTCTGGTTTGTGATCCTCCTCATTATATTTTTTAAGTTTTCCCAAGCGGATTGATTCCTAATAAGTTGTGGGTTTTTAAGGCAACATGTGTGAATTGCCGTTATGTATATTTGAAACACGTTCATTTCCTTTTGTTTACACAAGTACATCATTTTCATCCTTAGTGAAACACAATAAAATTCGTGTTTTGTTTGAATAAAGTTATATGCTAGAACTCCTTTAGATCTTTGTACATATGTTGCATAACGGCCAATTGTAACTACCCACGACATTGCTGACTGTAAAGATGTTGCAATAAAATCGATACAAGCGGAGTCATATTTGTCTTGAACTCTGACACTGAAAAAAAGCCAAGGTGTGTTTATTGTCGCAATTTTTTCATTCGACTCCTCATTCTTTGATTTCCTAAATATTTCATGAAAAAAATTCTTAGGTTGTTCCAGTCTACGGAATGAATTGGAATTGCTTCCATACTCCACGCCTATTATCTTTTCAATAGGAATGTTTTTAACTACATTGTTCGATGTAGTGTATTCTATGTTGGTACCGAAAACTCTGCAGTAACATTTCACAGTGTTCGTGTGATTGCCTTGATATTTATATAGTATTGAGCCCTTTTTAACCTCAAACGTCAAACTTGGCTCTAATGCATCTCCAAAACTTCCAACGCTGTTAAATAGTAATTTCTTGTAGTTCAAAATATCGTTTTTAGCTTTCATTAAGCTATTTTTCAGATTGTTAACCAGGTCATCTGATTTTTGTATCCTTTGGTTCTCGCTTGTAATAATATCATTTTTAAAATGTGAAATTGTTCCAGAAAATTTTTGTATGTTGTTCTCAATTCCAACAATATCAGTACGAACATTTGATATTTCTATTGTAATGTCACTCGTAATTTTAGACAAATCCTTAGTTATTTCTGCTATAACTTCGTTTCTCTTTATTAGCAATGTTTCTAAGTACACTGCCATTTTATCGACCATTTCCTTTGAGTGTGCAAGTGGTTCATAAATTTTCAATTCTCTTTTCATACGATCTCTTTCCTTTATTAACTCATTATTGTTTTTTACCAGCAAAACGAATTTCTCTTCAACGTTTGTTTTATTCTTGGTAATCTCATCTATGCACTCGCTTTTATTTTTATTTTCTTTAGAAATAATTTCGAATTTTTTTTCGAGTTCCTAATTTAGAATTAAAAATGAATATATAAAAAAATAATAAAACTTACCTCATATTCCTTTTTCTTCTCTTCAAGTTCATCTTTTAAATTAGAAAACTCGACATTTCTCTTTCCTAAAATAATTTGAAATTGTTTTTGTGTTTGATATAACTCCTCTTGTGCTTTGTTTCCTACTGCTAATAAGCTTTGCGTTCCATTATGTAATTCCTGAAGCTTTTGATATTCTATTATTTTATTCTTTAATCCTTCCCTAAATGACTCCTTTTGCTCAATTGCTTCCTCGTAACGTAAAACCAATTGGTTGTATCTCCTTTTCAATTCTTTACAGGACTCTTCAATATTCTGCCTTTCAATTAATGCAATTGTGTATTGATCTTCCAGTGAACCTTGCCCCGTGTTTTTTGTAATATTTGTGTTAAGTCCTTTAAAATCATTGTTAATTTTATTTCCCACATTGTTTTGTCCATTTGTAATTTTGTAAAAAGGAGAAGTAACTTGTTGTTTATTATTAAACATAGTGTTATATTGTAATTTATTTAATTTTTTATTATTAATATCAATATTTGTAACCATATTTGCTAAGTTCTCATTCCATTCTTTAATTTTTTCTTTTTCATTTTTGAGTTTTTGTACTTTATTTGAAGTCATGTCCATGTTTCTTGTATTGATATTAAAAACATTTTCCTGCAATTTTGGGGTCATATATCAGAAACAATTACACAATCTATTTATTAGAAAGAGAGCCACTCACTGCTTCCAAGTTTGTTAAAAATCTAAAAATGACTCTTTCCCATCTCCACATATTGGGCGCCATGTTTAATATTATATCTGGATGAAAAGTCTGTAAAAACACTTCACCTTTAAAATAATTATTTTTAAAAGATATTGACCGATCTTTTTTTTTGTAGATTTCAATGTTATTTTATGTAAGTAATGGCTTTAAGATTATCTAATGTAAACAAATCAAAATATTCAAAGAAAAATGCACAAAAGAAAAGGTTTCATTCAAATTCTGCTATAAATAACTCAAATAAATATCAATTATGTACATTTTTTATCAAAGGCAGATGTAAAAACGGTAGCTTATGTGCATTTCAACACACCACTATTCCTATTACAAAAAAGAAACTTTGTTGGTACTTTATTTCTGGCAAGTGCTCAAAAAATTCTAATTGTCAATATAGCCATGAAATATCAAAGTTTCCATGTAGGTATCTGAATACAATAGGGTTTTGTAGGAATTTGAAGAATTGTCGTTTTAGTCATACACTAATTAATACAGATAAAGAAAGGGAACAATTTGTTAGAGATAACAAAGATTATTTGATGCTTCCACATGAAAAAGGTGGGCCAAGCAACTTGGACCCAGACCACATGTGGTGGAAGCCCATTTTAAAGAATGTAATAAAAGAACAGGAGGATATCGATGCAAAAAACCTATTATTAAAGAACCTATACGATGAGTCAGAGTCTGCAATACCAACCAAAATTTGCTGCACTTTATCATTTGGTGGCGAACCGGATGTACACATAGAGTCTTAACTTTACAATCGATCTGCAGATCAAATGTCGGATTATGAAATTAATGTATATTTTGTGCAATAATTATTGCAACATAAAGTTTAATTTCAGTTCACACTATATCTTGTTTTAAAACGAAATATAAAATATGAAACATTTTTGAAGTGATAAGTTATTTTATTAATTATATTTTTTTAAATTTTAGATTTTAGCTCCAATAGATATTCAATGATTTATAATCAACTTTATTATCAACCACGCAGGCGCCCAGACAATTTCGGAAATCAATGTGTAATATGAATTATTAGAGTCAACCTTACGATCCATAGGTTTAAAAGCCAATTTAATACGTATTATTCATGAAGTTGCTTTCCCTATTCAATTTTTTACTGAGAGCATTTAGGTTGTATATTGTTCTATCAGTTTTTTGTGTGCTTTGGTTTATCTATTCATATAATAAATATAAAAAATCCAGAAAAGATAAATTAAATTTAGAAAACCGCATTACAGAATACGATTTCTGTAGAAGAGTTGATCACAGCCAAACTTCATTCTTTCGCTCACTTTTGGCGTCTATTATTTATTGCCCATCACGCGTTTTGCTCTTTGGAACGCTAGTTATATTAATAGTTTTTTCTTTACTTATTCTTAAAGTTATTGGAACTATTATCCCTTCAATAAAGTTCACTACATATTATAGATACGCTCATATTCTTATAGTGAGGTTTGCTGGATTTTCAACTCTGCGACTTTTTGGTGTAATTCAAACAGATAATTTCATACTGGAGAATGAAGAAAAATATTCAAAATCTGATGTTTATAAATGTACATATTCATGTAATCCTCCGAAAATGGATAGCACAGTGACAATTGTATCAAACCACATTTCTATGCTTGATGTTTCTTTTTTCATGAAATATGTAGCTTGTGGATTTGTTGCACAGAAAGAAATATGCAAAAATTATATATTGGGAACTGTCGCAGATATTATAGGTTGTATTTACGTTGATAGAAATTGTAAAGAAACAAGATCAAAGGCAAAGTCTTTAATTAAGGAAAGGCAATTAGAGAGATACAAAATAATTAACTCAAATGAAACAATTGAATTAAGAAAATGGAATAAATATTGGTTTAATGTGTTGGATTTATCTGCGAAAATGGAAAAAAAAATTCACACAAATTTGTTGGTAATTTTTCCTGAAGGTACCACTACAAACGGAACAACTATTATTCCATTTAAAACAGGTGCATTCGAATCGTTAACTCCAGTCCAGCCAGTAGTTCTGCATTACAACTATTCAATTTACTCACCGGCATTCGATGTTATCCCATTTTGGGTTCTTATTTGTTTGTTGTTTTGCAATTACGGAGTGATAACGCTATCAGCCTATTGGTTACCAAAAATCCATCCCGACAAAAATGGGATCGGTGAAGAAAGAGTCAAGTGCTTTGCGGAAGCAGTCAGATACAAAATGTGTCAGGTGATGCGGGAAATTAGGGAGAAAGACAAATATAAAAGATGTCTTAAAAAAAATGGATATATAGAAACAGAATTTGAAATAAACTTACATGGTAACAAAGAAGACTTCAATACACGTGGATCATTAAGAATGAAAAAAGAGTATGTGAAAATGTTGGAGTAATAAACACTTCAAGTTATAAATAAATAATCCAAAATTACTGAATATTAATATCAACAAAGCTCAGAAGTATAAATTTTGGGGTGTGGGAGGGTTTAGCGGGTCATAAGTTAGTATTGTTACCGCTCTTAACTACTCTGTTTAATAACTATTGGTAATGTTTGGGATTCACCTTATTATTTTTACTGTTATTGTTAAACATAATGTTTACGACATTTTTATATAGAAAGTGTTTTAAGGAGTTCTTTTCCCTAAGTGACAATTTTAAATGGTGATCGCTCTATTTAACTATTTAAAGCAAAATTTGGGGATATAATAATCGCAGGTAAATTAACCGGGAGAACATAGGTGAGATTATGTCTTGCTAAACTTTTAATCTTCCGACCTGTCACCGGCAACACATAATTTTCAATTGTATTCATAGGGTCCTTCCAAGGTTACTTTTGTGAGCGAAACTAACAATTTTTGTTCTTTAAAATGGTTCTTATCACTATACTTTCCGCAAAAATTTGAATTATTTTTGTGGTCCTGCTGTTTTGTTGTCCTCTCCTTATCCATTTGTTCAGTTGAGGGTTTATCTTGACAAAATTTGAACCTCAAGCACGTGCTCGCCTTATTAAGATGTGCAATTGCACTTATCGAGCGCATTGCATGGCTTTTATTTGTGTACATATTGTTTATTTTTGTTTGTTTTTGATTTGTAATTACATCTTCAAAGTATGGTTTTTCAGAGTAACTTTTTGAAATTTGTTTTTTCTGAATATTGCTCATCATCGCATGTATCAAAGTTTGATGCCCAATTATTCTATTATAGGTTGAGGTTTCAACAGTTTTTTTATCTATATAAGGGGTTAAAATATTTCTTTTAGTAGCAGAGTAACGAGTGTTTCTTAAAACAGGATTTAAATAATCTGCCGAAATATTAGAATAAATGTGGGGAAAGCTTTTACTTCTATAGACATATCTCCTAATAATTTCCCTAGAAGAATTGCTTCCGGAATTATTTACTTTACTCGTGAATAAAAAGGAATTATATTTTTTTTGAAAATCTGTATTAAAATAGTTTGTGAATATTTTTGCTTCATGCCTTTCTTTTGAATTACTGATTTCCTGGTTTTTCATTGAAAATACGTTTTCGATGTAATTTAAATTCACATTTTGTTTGTTTGACATTTCTATGTGTTTGAGGAATAGTGTTATTTTTCTAATTTGTGACAACAACCATTTCTTGTCAACTCCTTTTATACTTGCAATTGATAATTTCCTAAAGTAGTTTATTAATAATAATATGCTATCATACGTAAAATCAGAATAAAGTTGAATTCTTCTCTTAAAAATATTTCTTTCGTCTGCCTTGCATGAATTTATAACAGAATATTTATAAACCTTGATAAAGGGCAGTATTGAAGTCGAAATATAACCCTTATTTTGATTTTTATTTGAAACAGGAGAAATAGAGTGTGTTAGATAATTGATAATTGCCATTGTTCAGTCTTTTTAATTTCAGCATTTTAAATGAAAAAAAAAGTGTGGGAAAAAAGAAATTATTTTTGAGAATTTAATTTTTCAGTAATAAGAATGTGTGAAAATTACGGGTGCTGTAATTTTAAGAAAAAATATATATACAAATCATGACTATGATTTGTATATATATTCATGTAGTTCTATGCCAAATTAAATGGTAAATATTCAAAATATAGATAAACGTTTATTACGTTCATCAATCACTAAAAACAATGATTATTTTGTACTAAATTTGAAATTGTTGACTTCTGAATGTGGTTTGTTTACGATTGAAAATTTAGGAGATGAGATAAAGTTTACATGTTCTTCTTCTCCTCCGAGAAAACTGAGCATTTCAGGTGAAGATATAGTAGTTAGTGTTCCATATGGAAAATATGAATCTTTTCAACTAAGGAAGCTTGCACACATAATTGAGCTATTATCAACGTTAGATGAATTAAAATATTTTAGATTTTATGAATTTTTTGACAATAACATTGAACATTCTATTAATTGTAAGGAGTATTTTCTCCTAGAAACTAATGAAAAAAGTAATTTAAATACTGGCAAAGATGACGAGTTTAATTTATTAGACAGATTAAATGAAAATATCAAGTCAGAGTTTGAGCTTAACGAATTATTAAAGCCTATTATTCATGGTGCAGTAAAAAAGAAAATTGATACAATGCACGGGTTATTAAATCACTTTACAAAGAATACAAAGATTTTGATTGAACAAACAATGGATGAATTCGACAAAAAATCATCAAACATTAATAGTAACATGCAAATAATTCAAAATAGAATATTATTTCAGGAAGCAAAAATTAGTAGGCTTAATGACTTTGCATGGAAAATCCTAAAACAAATAGGAGAAGAACAGGTTGATTTAAGTCTTTCTGAAAGTGAAAGTGTATACGATGAAAAAGATAATACCAATATTGGACATAAAGTTAACAAAGAAGTTTTGACACTCAAAGAGGCTATGGAAATAAGAAAATCACACGGTTGTCTCGGACTTCCAGAAGACTTTGAATCTCCAGACAAATTGGTTCATTTCGATAGCAAAAAGATTTGCAACCAAAATAACACATTAGAAAAATTTTATGGTGTAAAAAAAAATACTGGAATAGAAACGAATTCACTTAAGCACTTTCACCTTAGTAAAATAGAATTTGATCAAATGAAAGTTTTACATCCTGCAACAACACAAATGATTAAAATGAAATTTGGAGTAAACTCAGAAAACACAAAAAATATAGACAAAAAATCGGAGAATAATGTTTGTACTCGAATTTATGATCCTATTTTAGAATATAAAAATAAAAATACACGTGTAGGGGAAAGAACAATGAAGGGTTTTACACCGACGGTTTTTAGTTATTTAGGCCGTCCAATACCGACACTAAACCACAAGGAATTGCCTTATATACCGAAGCAAAAAATAATTGAAAGTATACAACATTCAATGAATACAGAAGTATCTAAAAATGAAAAGTGGAGAAAAATAGGGAGACCCGTTGAAAAGAAAGAGATGAAAGAAAAAACTCCAGAAATACTACAAGTTAAACCAAAAAGATATGAAATTGGGGAATTTAGTTATTCAATTAATGATGTTTATAACGTTCTATTGTAGACAATTATTTAATAAGCTTATACTCTAAAAAGTTGATGTACCAACATTGACTATTGAAAGTGGATTAGAATTCGTCTTTGACTGTGCCTGCTTCAGTAAATGTTGCACTTCAGGAGCATCTGGATGTACTTTCATTGTGTGTTGCGTTAGACCACTTTGATTTCTACATTTCCTCTGACAATATCTACAAATAAAATGCTCTGTACTTTGGTTCTGCATAAAGTTTTGATTTGGAGATGAAACCCCTATAGTAAATCCTATATTCTGAGTACTTTCATAGTCTGAAGGTGTCGGAGTAATATTATCAAAGTTTACTTTTGAAATTGAGTTGTTGCAAGAATTATTTATATTAATATGATCACATGTTTGCAAGTTCACTTGTTCTGAAGATCTAATATCATTTGATCTGAACTCCAAGCAGCTTGAATCAAAATAAACGTGTTGTGATGTATTTTGGGTAACAAGAGGATTCAAAACTAAACTTGAAGTTCTGCCTGAGTTTTTATGTTGAATTACAAAATTTTTATTATCTGTAGAGTAATCTAGGGAAACAAATGGTCTTGAAACTTCTTTATCTAAAGAGTTTCTTGGGGCCTTTGGTTGATTACATAGATGAGCAAGAAAAAACAAATTTTTTTGCAATCTTGAAAGCATATTATTAACTTTTGTTTTGAATTCATTCAAGTGCCTTAGGGAATTTATTCCATAAATTAACTGTTTGTTTTCGTTTATTATGTCTTTAATTTTTTCAGATGTAATAAAAAGTTGGCCATTATCATTGAAAAGCACCATTTTCTTCCAAAATACAGATCTTTTATTTTTACAAGTTTAAAGAATTGATTTTAGTAAAACTCTTAATTCAATAAGTATAATTTGTTTTTACAAGCTAAAATTAGCGAAATTATTTAGATAAATACCTCTGAACTGTCTTTTATTTACAAATAATATATCTAATTCGAAATTGGTGTGTTCTTTGATAACAACTTTAACATTTAAATTCACTCCATAAAAAAGAATTCGAAAAGCTCAATTTTTTTCCTTTATTTTATAGATACTCATTAAAAATAAATTAAGTTTTACTAAAAAAAATGTCTGTTAAACTCATTTATCATTATTCGCAGTTTTTTATTTTACGAAATACAAGCATTCTCTAGTTTCTTGTAAAATTAAGAACCGGTAACATATGCTTTACCGCAAAAAAAAAAATTTCCTTATAAATAAGAATACAGATTTCAAAAGAAATGAGTTCAATTATACATAGTATGCTAGGTGTAACTCCTAGCATAAAAATAGTTCCTCAAATGAATGAGAAATTGTTAAATGATAATATATCAATTCAACGAGAAGAAAATCCATTTGTTTCAGTGAACAAAGATATGGTGAGCATACCTATCACTACTTCAATTGCTACATCTGGTAAACAGAAACAAACATCTAAGTGGGAATGGTCAAAATTCAAAAACAGTGCGAGGAATGATTCACTCTTACTTTTCCACTGGGCCAAAAGATTAGGCCCTCAATCAGATTCTGATATTCCAAATGCAGAAGCAAGTAATAGCTCAGTTTCAATAAACAATTCAGAAACATTGATTTCGTCCGCTTCAGAAGGAACGTCTCAAAAAGAAAGTTTTAACAACTACTACTATTTTTCAAAGTTTAATAGACATCCAATGGTGTACAGTTTCAAATCAGACCAATATAATAAACACCTCAAAGATATTGACTCCGACTGGTCTGAAGAAGATACTAATTTATTATTTGAACTTTGTAAGGAATATGATTTGAGATTTATAGTAATTCATGATAGGTATTTTCCTCCGTCAGGAATACAGAGATCTTTAGAACAGCTTAAACAAAGATACTATTCAATTTCTAAAAAGCTTGTTGAAGCTAGTTTTGATGCAAAAAGAAGATCACTTGGTAACTCACCGGATCCTTCAACACTTATGGCTTTGAAAGATGAACGAAATAGGCACCCTTATATTAGATACAACTATAATATCGATTTTGATAAAAACAGGCGATTATCACTTTCAGAGAGTTACTGCAAGAATTTGAGAAAAGAAACCAAGGAAATAATGAGTGAACTTCACTCTAAGTCGCATTCAATAGGTAGTAAGAAAACTTTCTCACAAGCATCAAAGTTTTTGGAGGATTTAATTGAAATAGAAAATGAAATAGATATCGAGAGGAAATTAATATCAAAACTGAAAAATTGTGATAATTTTGGTCCAAAAAAAAGTGGAGCTACAACTGCAGGGACCTTATGCTATCAGTATGTTTCATCACTACCTAGAAAGTTTCCATCAGATGTAGAAAATCTTCTTAAACACTTTAAACTTGAAGCATTCCCATTGACTTATTTTAATACCGAGATTGCGGAACAATATTGTATAATTAGATGCGATCTACTAGTATTACTTTCAACAAGAAAGAAACTACAGCGTCTGAACACATTGAAGCATTTATGGCAGGAAAAGATGAGAAGTTTATCTCAAATTGATGAATTGTGTGTATCTGTGCAAACAGAAAACGAGGATAAGGGAAAAAATATACTAAATCCTTCAAACCGTCAATTTCAGGCAATGTCTGCGTCTCCCGCAACAAATATAGCAAGAACAACACAAAGACCAAGGAATAAAACCCTAAGAAACACACAGGAGCAGGTACAAATGATGAACCAAGCTCATATAGAAGCAAACGCTGTTCATAATGTATCACAATTCTCACAAAATCCATCAGATATTCTAAAGAGAGAGTCAGATTCAGCCGACAGACCTAAAAAGAAGTTTAAGCATGGAACCTCGAAATATACGACACAGAATAATGGTTACGCGAATCAAACAAGTAATCAGAAAGCTTTTCAGGGAATAGGAAATACCACACAATCTAACCCTAAGAACAATGATTTACATAATACAAATTTAAATTAAATTTTATGCATTTTGGCAGGACCAAAGTCTAAGTGTATGATCAAGACCAACTGTCAATATTTTTGTTCCATTTGCGAATATATCTAAGCCTGTGATATTATGAGAGGCGGTATCAATACTTCTAATACAGGAATACCCATAATTTTGTGGGTTTTCGATACCTATGTCAGTTAAACTTGTACATTTAGACCAAAACTTCAAAGAACCATCTAAAGATGCAGAGACAATGTACATGCCATTGCTTGGTTCATACATAACATTAGATATACGTTTTGAATGGCCAAGCAAGCATTCCTTTAGGGGATTCTTTGTTCTCCTAATATCCCAAATTTTAATACAATTGTCTTCAGATGATGTTATGAATGTTGCATCGCAATTTGGAGAAAATTGAGTTGCTGTTATTCTTTTCGTATGAGAAAGATTATGGAGGATAGATCTCCCTGAGCGTATATCCCATAGTCTGAATATTCCACCAGTGTCGCCCGTCACCACTAGCGCTCCATCAGGGTGTATATCTAGACCAAATATTGCTCTTGAGTGACCTTCCTGAATCTGAATTAGATTATTTGTTTCGATATCCCAAATTCTCCATGTCTCGTCACTACTCGCAGAAATTAAGTATTTAGGAAGTGGATGAATGGCAAGTTTATTCACCCGGTCCTCGTGTCCGATAAATCTGCCCCTCTCTTGATAATTATTACCCCATAGAATGATGTTTGCTCCGGAATCACAAGTAATAAGGTTTTCACCGGTCTCTGTTTCAAACCAACGTAAATCATTTGTGGCGAATCCCAAAGTCTTTATTGAACTTTCAACAGAAAAGTTGCATATATCCCATATTTTTATATCCGGACTAAACCCAAATGTAGCAACTTTTTTCTGAAGCGGAGAAACTTTACATCCGGTTAAGTACCTGTTATCACACATTTCACAAGAAATTTGTTCAATATTTTTTATCACAGATTTCATAAAACTAATTTCTGTTTCAAAAAAGTCAATTTTTCTACCTTTATCCCTTGCATATTTTAGTCTAAAATATGAATTCGGAATGGAAAATGATAGTATCTGCTTTCGAAAATTTACTAGAGAAAGGTCACCTTGAGAAAAAAAATGTTCTCTATTTATCTCAGAAATTGAATTAGACTCTGGCTCAAAACTAACCGCTTGGGTTAAAATTATTCTTGAAAGCCGTTCTCTTCTTTCAAACGGATCCTCACCAAAATAGCATATAGGCTCACCTATTTCACGAAGTTTTAATTTGACATTTTCATCATTTGTAGAAACGGTAGAATTTATTATTTGATAATTCATGTTAATTATGTTTGATACATTATATATTCATATTTGTAAATAATCACAACACTAATGATGCTATCATAAAAATATTATATTTATAAACCTATTAAAACTTCTTTTACAAAGACTGATCAAACTGTTTTATTTTTTTTATCTCCCCACATTAAAGTGAAAAAAAATCACCGCGATTATTCAGAGCAAAATTCTGTTTTGAAAATCCTAATTCTAATTTTTTTTATTGACAAAATAAAAAATAATGAACATAATATATGAAGGGCATAACGATAAAAAAGAATCATCTCCTACTCTTAATTTTGATAAATACAAAAGTGAGGAGTCAATCTCGTCCAGTAAGGAAAATAATCACTTAAGCGAAAGACCTATGAATTTTAACAGTGTCGAGAATACAAATCAAAGTAAAAAGGATCAATTGAATATTTCAGTGGATGAAAGTAGTTGTGGTCAAACGTATAAAGATTTACTCAACAATTTGAATATTTGTAACAAGGAATACCAAACAAATGATGTCTATTCTTGTATGGAGCCAATATTATTCGACAAGTATAAAAGCAACACAACTGTATTGGTGACAGGTGCAACTGGATTTATTGCTGCTCATATAGTTGAAAGATTATTACTTAGAGGATACAAAGTACGTGCAACTACCAGATCGAAGAACGGTCCAAATTGTATTCAATTGCTGAACCTTCCCTACGCTTCGGAAAATCTAATGTTAATTGAAGCAGATTTACTTGATTGTAATTCATGGGAAGAAATTGTGAAAGGTTGCAATATTGTAATCCACTGTGCATCACCATATAAAATGGATTGTAAAGATCCTTACGAAATAATTAATCCTGCTGTTTTGGGAACTAAAAATGTCATAAATGCATGCTGTACATGTGAAGATGTTCATACAGTAATTGTTACTTCTTCCATTGCTGCAGTAGTAGGTTCTTATAAGGATGGAAAAGTTTACTCAGAAATAGATTGGAATGATGACTGTGATCCAAAATTACACCCATATCTTTTCAGTAAAGTGGAGGCTGAAAAAATCGCAAACAGAGTTATCGATGAACGTAGACCATCCTTAAATCTCTTGGTGGTAAATCCTGGAATGGTAATTGGTCCATCTTATCGCGATGATATTAATCAATCAGTTCAATGGATTTATGATATGATAACTGGAAAAATGCCTCTAACAATAGATCTGCAATCAGGTTGGGTGGATGTTCGTGATGTTGCGGAAATACACATAAGACTTCTTGAATCTGAAAATGTCTCCGGTAGATATATTTGTATCGAGGGTATGTACACACTTAATGAGATATCCAAAATAATAAGAAGTCAATCACCTCACTTAAACTCTCCTACTCATAATCTTCCCTCGTTTGTTGCAAAGTTAATATTGCCAATGTTCACTTCCAAGAATGTTAGGGAGTTCCTCAAATCGTCTCTTGGAAAAAGAATACTTATTAGTAATGGAAGGATTCATTCACAATTTCCTAGTTACAAATTCTTACCAATGAGCGAATCTTTGCGAGACACTTGTACAGACCTAGTAAATAAATTTGGAACAAAAAGATAATAGGTTAAATAAGTTCATTTCAATTAAAAAAAAGTTCAATTAAAGTGACATCTACTAAAGTCCTCTACCTTCCAAACTAACTCTCATAGCATGTTTTGTTTTATTCTTACCTTTTTTACTAATAATTCCGACTTGCTTTTCTGCAGAAACTTGAACATTTGACTGTATGCTAGAGTCGTCATTTTGTGGTGTAATCCTAAAGTTATAACCCGTATTTACTGGTATTCGTGCGGTTCTCGGTTCAACGTACAGAACACTCTTTCCGGGTTTTCCTTCTTTCTGCTCGCCACTTGACTCATTATTTAATGTGCAAACTGGAACACCATTGAATTCATCTGACTCGTTATTCCTAGTTTTAGATATTAGCTTCATCCAACGTTGCATGAGTGACCTTATCATTTGTCTATTCTCCTGTGTTTCGGCAGGATTCTTCCAAAGCTCACAAACGACCTTTCCAATTTCCGTAGAAACTATGTCCTCTTCAGTAAGAGACATGTTACATATTAACTTCAAAATATTGTTCCTTATTGAAAGACTAGGTAATGTTCCGTCGTTAAAGGGCCTGAGCCAACGACATAAAACCTCAACGACTCCTTCTGAAATGAAGTATGTTGTCAAGTTGCTCATGGAAACTTTTTCTAACACTTCATCCAACATCTTGAGCTTAAACATCGCTTTTTTACCATCTTGGTATGCCTTCTCATCATCTGATGCGGCTTCATTCATTTTTTGAACGAAGTTTCTAACTTTAACTCGCATATCTATTTCTGAAACATGCCTTCCCGAAATACTCTTGTGCATGTTACCTCCAAATTTTCTTGAAACATTCTTAGTTTTGTTGTTATTGTCATCTTCACTTGAAAGTATGCCACCTTCAACAGGTATAATGTCGTCTTCATCAAAGTCAGAGGATTCGTCATTTACAAGGAACTCGTCAAGTTGAGTTTTATTCTCACTAGATAAAATCTCTTTCCCGACAATAGAGGTATCAGAATTTTTCAAAAAATTAGGTGAAAGGACAATGTCAGTTTTTCGTCTTTTCTTCCTCACTTTTGGTTGAATAGAATTATCATTTATGGATTCACTTGTTTTGTCCTCTAAAAGATTTGCTTCAAATTTAATATTTGATTTTAAACAGGGTTCTTTATATGGAGAATTTTCCTTTCCCATCACACAAAAAAATGATATTTATACTCATTAAAGGTAGAATTGGCCTCAACCTTTTCCGAATCTCAAAAAAATAAAAATGATGGTATACTTTTAGTTTATACCGAGCTAAGCGCGCCAAGTAAATAGGACAAGGCATAGAGAACTAGATGACCATTTATAAAACTGAAAATATAGGAATATCTATGATAAGGTGTACTACTACGAGAATTAATACTCATGAAATTGAATATATTTGGATAATAGATGACTTTCCTTTGCTTAGAACTCTTTCTTCCAAACATGCCCTTCCAAATAAGGACCGAATTTTTAGTCCAAATTTCGGTAATGATGAGGCAGGTACCTGGTTTCTTGCTTTGTTTCCATCTGGAGTAAACTGTGACGGTAAGTTTATGTCAATATATTTATATAAAACTTCAGAAAGTGACAAGGTTGCATCATTTGAGATTTCTATTCTTGATAATTCACTTTGCAGTATTGATGGTTCAACAATTTCAACTTCACAACCTCGTGTATTTTGCGCAGAACATCCAAGTTGGGGATGGGAGGACTATATGAAAATAACACATATTCAAAATTTTCCAATAAATGAAATTGAAAATCAAACTATGTGTGAAACATCCATACATTCAATCACATCTCCTTTTGGCCTTGATTCTAATTCGACTATTTTGCAAGTAGAATCAAATATCATAGAAAATGAAGTTAACACCCATGTAGAAAATTTTGAACAATCATGTTTTAACAGTATAGAGAAAGATTTTTATTTTAATTGGAAAAAAACAATATTGAAATACTTTGTGTTTAATGGAAGCATTCGGTTTAGAGTTGTTATTAAATCATTTAATGAGTTTAATCACATTGAAGAGAATTTAGTTGGGATGTGTACCCAAAACGACAAAGAAATTAGGCATAACTTACGCCTAGCCAAAGATTTCTCAAATTTTTCACTTAATTGTTCTGAATCTTCAACGGAAATAATATCTATCATTTGTGGTGAAAAGTGTTTTAAAGTGCCAAAGTTCACACTTGCAGCAAGGTCCGAATATTTTAGAAAAATTTTTGATTCAAACTTTTCTGATTCTAAGAAGACGAAATTTACAATACCATTATGTGAAGCAACTCCATATACGCTTAAGAATATTTTGGATTTTATTTCTGTTGGTGATTGTGAATTACTTAATACTAATTTCAAACAAAAACAGAGTGAATTTATTAAACTTTTTGAGTTTTCAGATAAATATGGAATAGCTTCACTATACGAAGCATGTGTTCCAATAATAATAGAAAATATAAATACACATTCAATATGGGAAGTCATTATTTCCGCAAAAAGATGTAACTCAAACGCAATTCTTAAGGCAGCAGAAGATTTTATAAAGAGTAAATCAGACATTTATACACTAGCTTCTTCTTTAATAAATCACTTAAATAAGACATGATTTTTATTTGTTATTTTTAAATCACAATTTTACAAGTGTGAAAGTCATAGAGTTAAAGTTGCACTCCTTCCTCCAAAAGAAAACTAAAATACGGTCTCTGGAGGTCAACAAACCCTCTGAAACTTATTTAATTAATTATTTACTAATACGAGAAAATTATTTATAAATTTTCAACATATTTCACAAAATTACTTATTTCAATGTCCCCGGAGTCAATATAAGACCATAAGACTTGTATGTTCTTTATTTCTGTGTTATTTATATTTTTTTTGTCTTTTTCAAGGTTTCCTGATAATAAATCTTTAAATATTTGTTGTTCTGATTCATTTGACTTAAAATAAATAGTGAGACTTTTGTAAGTAATCATTATACTTTCATCTGAGAGGCAGTACTGAATAACGGAAAACTCTTGTTTTGGATTAATGAAATTTACTTCTAAATCAAAAGCTTGTATTTTGTCTTCGAAGAATGAATAACAATTCCTTCCACAAATTGATCTTCTTAAATTTTCAATTGCTGTAAATAAATCAAACAATCTAATTATCTCTAACTCTAATGAAAAATATAATTTAAATAATAATGGTTCCAGAAATGGGTTTTTTTTCTGAGGAAAGATATATTCTTTGCCTTGAATTTCACCTGCAAAAACTGATAATTCTGACACCAAATTTAGAAATTTAAGGCAGAAATGTATATGTAATCTTACAATGAAAAAATATAACTGACTTTTTGTCAATAAGAACGAAAAAAATTTGTTATCTTCTTTGAAAACATAAACGAAAACACAACTTGGTCCAGCTTCATTAATAATTCTTGAAATTATTCTGCGAGAATTTATTTTAATATCAAAAAATTCAATATCTGAATATATTGTATCTAAAGTTAAACTCTTGTATTTTGAGTAATTCAAGTAACAAGTATCAGATAATTTAAGCATGAGAAAAGAGGAGTCACAGTATAGGTGAGATGAATATTTTGCATATTTATCCGTAGGTATTGTTACAAAAGAACCATTATGTGGACAAAAGGCAGGAATTTTTAGGCTTGAATTGACAAATGAAGCTAAGCTCAGCATTCCTTGTCTCTCTCCATGAATAAATGCAATACTTTGTGGTTCTACATGTGAAATAAGTGATTGAATACCAATAGAGTCTGCATGTGAGGAAAAACTTAAATACTTAACAGTACAATTTACATCAATGCATGTAGAAGGATCCTTTTGATCAATGAAAACTTTCTTTATACCTGATATAATTTTTGAACCTATTGTACCTGGCACACAAAAACCGGGGATTATCGTTAGATTATTTGGATCTGGTGCCCATAATCTGAATGCGTGAAGTGAAAGACCTGTGTGGAGCATACCAGGTGTAGCAAAAAGTACCGCTGGCCCAGGAGTATTTAGAAGAGTTTTATCGTATTGCATTACATGTGGAAATGAAAATATATTATCAATTAATGGTGTGTTTGTCCAATTTATGAAGAGTTGATAGTAAGAATTCGCTTTTTCAGTCATGGATCCTCCGAAATAAATTGGGTACCTAAGTTGCATTCTTCTCCAAAATATTTCTAATAAAATACAGAGTTCTTGTGCCCTTCCTATGGCAAAAACTGGGATAAGTACCTTTCCACCTTTTTTTAAACATGATAAAACAAGTTCACAGAATATTCTTTCAGTAGATCGTCTTGATGGTCTCACATAAGTTGCATATGTGCTTTCAGAAAGTAGCAAACTCGGAGATAATCTCGGTAACACTGCTGGTCCAAGATGTCTATCCCTAACCATGTTGTAATCGCCCGAGTAAACTACTGTTTCGTCACCAACTTTTACATGGAACATAGATGCACCTAATACGTGTCCTGCATAATATGGGGTAATCTCAACACCTGATATTTCTAATGTTTGGTGAAGCTGAATTGTGCTGATTTTTTCCATACAACTCCAAACATCTCCTATTGAAAAAAAACCATATTCACATATATTAAAATTTTCTGTATTACATATTCTGGAGTTTGAATTAGACCTTTGGATCAATAACTTTTGTTCCATTATCTTACTGTAATCAGTTAACAAAACAGATGAAACAGATTTTGTAGGGTAAGTCATGATAACAGGGCCTGAATAGCCTATTTTTTCAGTAAAATAAGGAAGTGCACCACAGTGGTCAAGGTGATAATGTGAGATAATAACTAAGTCCACAATACTATTGATAATTGTGGGATTTAATTGGGCACTAATAAGTGAAAAATCGGGGTACTTTCTTTCATCTTTATAACCCATATGCATTCCACAGTCAAACATGATAACTTTTGAACCTATTTTTACTAGTATACATGATCTTCCAACATCCTGACCAGCTCCAAGTGGAATTATTGAAATTGGCATTTTTGCCGAAAACTTTTTTACAATAACCGCAAAGAATTAGCAAATACACGAATTATATAATCATATGAAAAATAAAATATGCTATCAAAATAATAAAAAAGATACAACAAGCAAAACATTACGTGTAGATAAAGAATTGTATTTAACAAGGAAGAAAAAGATTTCGAATAGTACAAACTCTTTGAACAATGGAAAGGATGTAATATTATGTGTAGCTGAAAAAAATTCAGTTTCAAAGGAGATATCCCATTTTCTTTGTCCACAGTGGACGTCGCCAACTATCTTAACAAGTAAAAGTATAACTAATCCGGTTTTTATGTTTCCATATACTTTTTTAAATGTGGAGTGCAACATGATAGTCACATCTGTGAGAGGGCATATAAAAAATCTTGAATTTGAGTCAAAGTTTTCAAATTGGAATAATATTGATCCTGCTGTATTACTTGATCTTTCAACGCCTGTAATTAACTCTGTTGTTCCAAATTGCAAGGATATCGCAGAGAACCTCAAATTTTATGCTAAAATTTCTAAGTACTTGATTCTTTGGTTAGACTGTGACAGAGAAGGAGAAAACATTGCATTTGAAGTTATCAGCATTTGTATGACTTCAAACCAAAATTTAAAAATATTTAGGGCCCACTTTTCCGCTTTAACTAAGAATGACATATTAAATGCAATTGAAAATCTGAGGGCACCTGATAGAGCACTAAGTGATGCTGTAGAAGCAAGAAAGGAGATTGATCTTAGAGTTGGTTCATCGTTTACAAGATTCTTAACCTTAAGATATAGAAAAATTTTCTCGATTCCTGATCAGACTTTAAGTTATGGAACATGCCAATTTCCTACTTTAGGATTTGTAGTCAATAGATATAATAAGGTTATTCATTTTAATCGAGAAAATGTATGGACAATAGTTCTAAACATTAATCCCAATGTAAAAAATGACAATTTAAATACAAATATATTAAAGTTTGACTGGGAAAGGGGGAAAATTTTTGATCGCCTTTTCGTATTTGTAATTTACGAAATTTGCATTGAAAATCCAAGATTATTCATAGAAGATATTTCCAAAAAGGACTCGAAGAGATACAAACCACTACCATTAAATACAATTGAGATGACAAAAATCGCCTCGAAAAAATTAAAGATGTCGCCCAACAAATGCCTTAAAATAGCAGAGGAGCTTTACCAAAAGGGTTTTATTTCTTATCCTAGAACAGAAACCAATTTTTTTTCCAAAAATATTGACTTGAAAAATTGTATTAAAGAATTGTCACGAAATAGTGTTTTTGGAAACTATGCTAGGGATTTAATTGATTTGAATAGATTTATGCAACCGAGAAAAGGAAACAAGGATGATGGATCACATCCCCCAATTCATCCTGTAAAGAATCTAGAAAAAAAAGAATCAATATCTAACGATGAATGGCTACTTTATGAATTAATTTCACGCCATTTTTTGGCTACTTGTTCAAAAGATGCAATTTTACTTGAAACCAGTGTAATAGCATCTATTGCAAATGAAAATTTTCATACAAAGGGGATGGTAAGTTTTATTATTTATTTGCGAAATAAACTAATATTTTCTAGGAATTAATTGAGATGAATTGGTTAGAAATATATTCACTATATGAAAAAGTCGCAATTCGAAAACTACCCGAATTAGAATTAGGTGAATTAATGGTACCATTTGAATTGTTTATTCAAAAAGGGTGTACTGAACCTCCATCCTTACTTTCTGAGTCTGAACTTATAGACTTAATGGACAGGAATGGAATAGGAACAGATGCTACTATGCATGAACACATAGAAAGAATCCACTCTAGACAATATGTAAAAAAGGATAAAGGAATGATGCTTTCTCCAACTGCGCTGGGATATGCACTTTTTAACGGATTTGAATTGATATCTGAACAAATGAAAAAACACAAAAGAATGGACAAAATTGTGGAAAAATTTGATTTCTTAAATAGTTCATTCTGTCACAGTCTAATGCACTTTCACATTAGACAAATGATTGAAAATTCGATATCAAGGATTTCAAGAGGTGAATGTACAAGAAGCCATATTGTAGAAGGAGTTTTGACTTTTATGAAATATATCTATAGATTTATGTTAGAATATATAGAAGAACTGGATTTATCACTAGGCTCATTTTTTCCAAAGTGGGATTATTCATTAGTGACAGAGAATGGAATATTGATTAAGAGAGGAATTTCCGAATGTGGGTTCTGCAAATCAAATATCGATCTATTTGAAATTAAAAGAACATCAGGAGAACTACCACCACTGAAAATTGAAAAGAAAATAGAAAAGGTTTACATTTCAAGAGAACTTAGAATTGGTATTTGTACAGGACAAAAACAAGAAGAATGCAAAAATCCACTAAATATTCCTATCACAGGAGAAATAAACATTACTGACATTAAATGTAAACATTGTAAATTTGGTGTCATAAAAATTCACAATTTTGATACAAAAAGAATTCACTATAGTTGCCCATACTGTCAAAACTTTTCTTATAATAACAATCAATACTTAAGATTAAAATAGTATATTAAAAATTACAAAACCTCCAGACATTTAAATTTTATTAAATATTAAGGATACTTGATAAGAGTCATTCATACTCACTTTAGCGTGACAAGTGTAAAATTAGGGCGCGAAGGGTTTGTTGTCACATTTTCTTAATTGTTTAATTTTAAAAATGTCAAATGTAGACGATACTAATGAAGGAAAAACTGTATTTTTGAGAAACGTTCCATTTGAAATATCTGAGAATGATTTAAAGATTTTAATTGAAACAAGGTTTGGTGAAGTTGAGTATGTAAAAATAGTTCTTTCTAGAATTACGCAACTCCCTAAAGGAGTTGCCTTCGTCAAATTTAAAAACAAGAACTCTGTGGAAGAAATGTTATCTAACGAGAAAAAAGCAAATGAATACTTTGAAAATAATGTAATTGGAACGAAAATGAATAACAGAAAAGATAAAAAATGTATGAGAACATTACTAATCCCTCCGGATATTGGAATTCAGTTCAATGGTAGGAGGATTTATGCACACTTGGCTCTAAGCAGGAATGAAATTGAGTCAATTAAAAGTAGGAAACATACTTTTAAAAAAAATTGTACGTTAGTGAATGACTTGGAACTAATTAAGCAAGGTTTAATTTTACCTGGTATGAAGGAGGCGGAAGGAATGAGTGAGCATGATTTAAAGTTACGTGAGAATTCTTGGAAGGAATTAAAGTTTAAAATAAATAACCCAAATTATGAAATAAATAAACTCAGGTTATGTATCAGAAATATACCAACTAATATTAATCAAGGTAAACTTGGTGATATTATTTTTGAAAAGATATCAAATATGGGAGATGATTTAGTTAGAAAATTAGTCATTAATATTATTTCTGAACTTGAAGAAAAGGAATTATCAGAAAAAAATGATTTTACCGAGATCAGAAGAATTTTATCTAGGTTAAGAAAGTCTATTAATTCGTCAAAAAAATCAAAGTCTGTGCTTAAGGGTTTGGTACAGAAAGTTAGGATAATAAGAAAAGATTCAAGTAAGACAAGTAAATCAATGGGATATGGATTCATCCACACACGTTCATTTTTTCTTTCAAAAGAAATTATGAGTATTTTAAATAACAACCCATCTATTTTCTCATCTGAAAAGAGACCCATAGTTGAATTTGCTATTGAAGACAAAAGAGCACTTTATTTGCAAAAAAGGAAAAGCGAACTAAAAAAGAGGTTGAATAAAAATTCTCATGATCAACTGTACGAGGTTATTAAAAAAACAAAAGACAAAATTGGGAGAGGTAAGAGGCAAAGAATGAAAAAAGCAGCCCTTTGAATAACTTTTAAAGTTATGTTACATTATAGACAAGACTTTTGCGATGTGTGCTAATAGTCGTGTTTCAATCCCTCCCTATCAATGTTAAGTTATTTTTAAAATGATATCAAATGGTATATTAAATGATGTTATAGCTCATAAAAATGAGACTAAATACTCTAACAATGTAAATGATATATCAAATATCTTTAAAGTAAACATAGAAGATGTCAATAATAACAATGCGCCAGATATTCTTGATGAAGAGGTAGTTGTATGTTCGTATTGTAATCAACCTACATATGAAGAGTCTTATATTTTGTTATCATGCCTTCATAGATATCACTATTATTGTGTTTTGAGCAACATTACTGCTGTTTCTGATTGTGGCGACTTCATGGTTTGTAAAGTTTGTGGTTTTAAATCTGCAGTCCTTGGTAAAACAGGTATTCCAGTGGTCCGTGAGCTGGGCTCTGCCTTTAACAGAAGTTATTTTGGTTCTCAACCGAAGTCAAATTGTTCTACATGCTTGTTTAGAATACCTGATGTGTATTGTATTGATTGCTGTGAAAATTTTTGCATTAGGTGTGCAAAGGAGTTTCACAACTCGTTTTCTTCTCTTCAAAATCATATTTTTAGGCAACTGGAAAGTAATGAGCAACATTTGGTTGTTAAAAATGTAAAGAATCTTCAACATACTGCAAAGAAAGAGAGAATTTTGCTTGGTATAAATGGGAATACAGACGAAGCGAACAATAAACTACAAAAAAAAAAAAAACAGTCTGCCGAAGAGTATTGTATTGTTCACAAAAATTCAAAGGCTAATTACTTCTGTCTTACGTGTGAACATAATTGTTTTTGTGATGTTTGTGCAACTATTGGAATGCATCGTGATCACAAGGTATTAATGGCAAATGAGGCTATTGACTGTATCAGAGATGTATTGGTTCAATTTCAAAACTTTGCAATAAAGAGAATTACAGAACTTGATTCTGTTCAGGACTCCACTTCTGAATGGTTAAAAAGGCAACAGAAATTTATGGAAGAGGTAAAGCCTCAACTTGAAACTAATTCTGTTCAAGCATGTCAAATATTATCTGATAACACTGAAAAGTTTAAGAATGAGCTTTTAAAAGAATGGTTTGATGGAGAGGATATAGTTTTAAAAGAAATTAATGATTCCAAAAAAAAATTAGATGAAATAAAACAATTGATAATATTATTGCAAACATGTTTAGATAAAGGTGACGATTATTTGATGATGAATTTCTTACATGAAAAGTATAAAGAGGTTTATATGTGGTTAGATAGACCATTTAACGAAGATGATTTTACAAAATTTACAGACCCTATTATTTGTTATGAACGATTATATAACATGACAGATAAAATAAATAAGGAAACTACTAACTTAATGTCTCAACAGATTGCCTTGAACAGATTGAATTGTATATTTCAGCCAAGAAAATTTCAATGCAACTATGAAAGCGACATTATCACATTTGACGATGATGGAATTGCAATACCAATACTTTCTAGTGATAAAATTAGTTATAGCAGCAATTTGGAAGAAACAAAGAATTCGGAAAAATCAATTATTAAAATTGGTAATGAGATTTTTAACAGGAATTTATTTGGGAGAAAACGACAGGATATTCAGATAGAGCAGTCCGTCAAATTAGAGATTACTCAAAATGACAATGATTCTGAGGAGCTAGAGGATAATTCTTATTGTGCACTGTATGAGAGAATGAAATGGCTGCATCCTAAAGATGACTCTTTGGATCAAGATAAATTAGATGATGAAGAAAAAAAGGAATTAAACAAACCTTCACAAGATTGCGATTCAAAAAATAACTTGAGAGAAGAAACAACAGATGTTAGTAATGACATATTCCAAAATGAAGAGTTAGAATATTCCAGAGTTAATAGATTTATAGAACATCAAAAAGATGTCCCATATATGACAAATTTATGCATTGATATTGAAAGTGAGTGTATAAATATTTTTCCAAGATTCGATATATTATATTCAAAAATGGAGTAAAATCCTCGTATTTTTAAATAAAGTCAATATAACAAATTCATTTTATTTTCGGAACTTTAGAATATTTAACTACTAGCTTTTATGGCTCTTTTACGCTTAAATATATTTCGAACTATCATTTTTCAAACTTAATAAGTTAATATTTTTTATTTCTTCTCCTATTTAATAATATGTTTTATTTTCAGATAGAATATAATTTATATTTACTCAATATTTACATTATTTCTATTTAACGAAGGAAGTGCTGAATACCCGAACTTTATTGATTCACTTCTTTCACCAGGGACAAATTTGGAAAACATTGGTGCTATTCCTGTGTCGTTCGTTTGGGCAACGAAATGTCTATTTGGAATTGAATAATTTTTAGGTTCTATTATAGAATCATTGCTTGAGGATGAGTTAGATACACTTTTAGAAATGTTTGATGTATAAATCCTCTCATTTAGTTTCTCAACTGCTGTACCTGTATCAAGGAATTGTTCTTTTTTTGGTGAAACAAATAATTTTTCAGTGTTACTCTGCTCCGAATTATCATTTGTTCCATTAGTATTTTTTGAGATACTTTCAAATTTTGTCTCTATGGTTCCTTGTAAAATTGGATTTTCTGTATCTAAAATTTTGGATTCAATTGTTGTGGAGGCGGTAGTCGTTTTTGTTTGTATTTTTTTAAAGATATTAGATTGTAATGCTGATATATTACTGGAATCTATTATTGCATTTTGTTGTGTCTTAAAGTTATGAATTCCAATATTTTCAGGTTTAATTTTAATACTTCGATCCTTTTTATTTGACATTTCTTCACTTTTAATTGAACTTGGATATGCATATATTTCAGGTACTTTAGTAGTTGTCTCAGTTAAAAATTTAAGTATAGTTCTTTGATTTGTTACATTTTTAGTTCTAATTGGGTTCATTTTTAGGTCTTGGCTATTTTCTGCAGTTTGAAGAACAAATCTAAGTGGAGTAGAAATTGAATTAACCTCAGAGGTAGTAGTAGTAGTGGTAGTTGTTGGTGGTTGTTTAAAGAATAAATTCTTGTTTGTAATAAATGGAATATTGTTTATATCTATAGGATGTAAAAATGATGAAGACTTGACTTCAAAGTCTTTTCCCCCTTGAGCATTTGATTCCCTAAGGAAAAAACCGGATTCTCCTGTAGTAGTAGTAGTAGTAGTTGTAGTAGTGGTGGTAGTAGTAGTAGTTGTTGTTGTGGTAGTGGTGGTAGTAGTAGTAGTTGTTGTTGTAGTGGTAGTGGTGGTAGTAGTAGTAGTTGTGGTGGTAGTAGTAGTAGTAGTAGTAGTTGTTGTTGTTGTTGTTGTGGTAGTGGTGGTAGTAGTGGTTGTTGTGGTAGTAGTAGTAGTAGTAGTTGTTGTTGTTGTAGTTGTTGTTGTAGTAGTAGTTGTTGTGGTAGTAGTAGTAGTAGGTTGTCCAAAGAATAAGTTCTTATTTGCAATAAATGGAATATTGTTTATATCTATAGGATATAAAAATGATGAAGACTTGACTTCAAAGTCTTTTCCCCCTTGAGCATTTGATTCCCTAAGGAAAAAACCGGATTCACCTGTAGTAGTAGTAGTAGTTGCTGTTGTTGTGGTAGTGGTGGTAGTAGTAGTAGTTGTTGTTGTGGTAGTGGTGGTAGTAGTAGTAGTAGTAGTGGTAGTAGTAGTAGTAGTAGTGGTAGTAGTAGTAGTAGTGGTAGTAGTAGTAGTAGTAGTGGTAGTAGTAGTAGTAGTGGTAGTGGTGGTAGTAGTAGTAGTTGTGGTAGTGGTGGTAGTAGTAGTAGTTGTTGTTGTGGTAGTGGTGGTAGTAGTTGTAGTAGTAGTTGTGGTAGTGGTGGTAGTAGTTGTAGTAGGTTGTCCAAAGAATAA